>NC_090734.1:120234382-120260746 GCF_036898095.1 Palaemon carinicauda | reverse complement strand
TCTGAAGTACCCTGTTAACAATCTTGAACGGCGGGAATGCATACAGGTCGAGATGGGACCAATCCAGCAGAAAAGCATCCACGTGAACTGCTGCTGGGTCTGGAATCGGAGAACAATACAACGGAGCCTCTAGGTTATCGAGGTAGCGAACAGATCTATGGTTGGCTGACCCCACAGGGCCCAAAGTCTGCTGCAAACATTCTTGTGAAGGGTCCACTCTGTGGGATGACCTGACCCTTCCGGCTGAGGCGATCTGCCATGACATTCATATCGCCCTGAATGAACCTCGTTACCAGCGTGAGCTTTCGATCTTTTGACCAGATGAGGAGGTCCCTTGCGATCTAGAACAACTTTCACGAATGAGTCCCTCCCTGCTTGGAGATGTAAGCCAAGGCTGTGGTGTTGTCAGAGTCCACCTCCACCACCTGTTAAGCTGGAGGGACTTGAAGTTTATCAAGGCCAGATGAACCGCCAACAGCTCCTTGCAATTGATGTGAAGTGTCCTTTGCTCCTGATTCCATGTTCCCGAGCATTCCTGTCCGTCCAAAGTCGCACCCCAGCCGTGTCTGATGCATCCGAGAAGAGACGGCGGTCAGGTTTCTGAACAGCCAAAGGTAGACCTTCCTTGAGAAGAAAGCTGTTCTTTCACCACGTTAGAGTAGACCTCCTCTCTTCGGAAACAGGAACTGAGACCGTCTCTAGCGTCATGTCCTTTATCCAGTGAGCAGCTAGATGATACTGAAGGGGGCGGAGGTGGAGTCTCCCTAACTCGATGAAGCAGCGATGAAAGTGTCCCTGTTAGACTCATCCACTACCTGACTGAGCATCGGTTCCTTCTCAGCATGCTCTGGATGCATTCTAGGGCTTGGTAGATCCTTGGGGCCGATGGAAAGGCCCGAAAAGCTCGACTCTGAAGCTCCATACCCAGGTAGACAATGGTCTGGGATGGGACGAGCTGGGACTCCTCTAAATTGACCAGGAGGCCCAGTTCCTTGGTCAGATCCATAGTCCATCTGAGATTCTCCAGACAGCGACGACTTGTGGGAGCTCTTAAAAGCCAGTCGTCTGACGGAGCCGGACACAAGATCATGGTACTGCTGCACAGTCTGTGAACTGTCAACCATGGGAAGCGAGGAAGTACAGCGACAACCCGAAACTGTCTAGACTGTCTGGGTAGTACAGACAACTCCTTATCGGGTTGCTGAGGTTGCCGCACTGCGTCACAACAAGTCACCTCTGCTGGTTGTTGAACGTCTTCCCAGTGACACACTGACTCCGTAAACAAAAATCCTCTAACAAGGACTAAGCTTGGACTGCATGTCTTGCAACAAAGCTCAAGGTCTATGGGAGCAGGTGTGGCAACAGACGGGGTTAGCGACTGAAGCGGAACCATTACCCTCCCTGGAAGCATGTTATGCTTAAATAAAAGTCCATAGGAAGCTAAGCAGCTTAAGGCTCCTCTCCAAATGACAGAGTCCTCAAGGGAATATCAGAAGGAGGGAGAATAGCACTTTCTCATCTACAGGAACCATATCCGAGAAAAGCTAAGTTCTTTCAGTGAGGGTTTCACTGGTGCAAAAGCAGCAGACCAGAAGGCAACGTTATGAAACTGCTTGACAGTCTTGTGAGTTGGCAACAACCAAAGATGTGTGACTGAGGAGCATGCGGTAAGGTATGCAGAGCATGCGGTAAGGTATGCAGAGCATGCTGTAAGGTATGCAGAGCATGCTGTATGCAGAGCATGCTGTAAGGAATGCAGAGCATGTTGTAAGGAATGCAGAGCATGCTGTATGCAGAGCATAGTATGCAGAGCATGCTGTAAGGTATGCAGAGCATGCTGTAAGGTATGCAGAGCATGCTGTAAGGTATGCGAGCATGCTGTAAGGTATGCAGAGCATGCTGTAAGGTATGCAGAGCATGCTGTATGTAGAGCATGCTGTAAGGTATGCAGAGCATGTTGCATGGCATGCGGCTTATGCTGCAATGGGATGAGGCTCATGCTGCATGGGATGAGGCTCATGCTGCATGGTATGAGGCTCATGCTGTATGGGATGAGGCTCATGCTGCAAGGGATGAGGCTCATGCCGCATGGGTTGAGGAGGATGCCGCATAGTATGAGGCTCCTGCCTCATGGGTTGAGGAGGTTGCCGCATAGCATGAGGCTCCTGCCTCATGGGGTTGAGGAGGATGCCGCATAGCATGAGGCTCCTCATAGCATGAGGCTCCTGCCTCATGGGTTGAGGAGGATGCCGCATAGCATGAGGCTCCTGCCTCATGGGTTGAGGAGGATGCCGCATAGCATGAGGCTCCTGCCTCATGGGTTGAGGAGGTTGCCGCATCGCATGAGGCTCCTGCCTCATGGGTTGAGGAGGATGCCGCATAGCATGAGGCTCCTGCCTCATGGGTTGAGGAGGTTGCCGCATAGTGCTGGAACCGGCAACTCCCAATGCGGCAACTCACGCATGAAAGCAGGAGGCGCAGCAAGAACATGCGTCTGGCAGGGTGGACTGCGCATCGGAGGTGGAGCTCTCACAGGTGGAGGGTGGGAGCAGGCAGCCGCAGTATCTGCTGAGCGCACAACCTCGGCGGGTTGTAGGTTAACAGGCTGCATTGTCAACCTTCCAGCATGATACTCCTGTATGAAGGAGCAAGCTGAGACTGTATAGTCTGCAGCATGGACCACTAGGGTCTATGAAAGACAACAACAAACGGAGCTACTGTCCGTTGAGACTGAGGGTCTAAAACAGCTGGTGCGGCAACAGACGGAGTTACTGCCTGTTGCGGTACCACCTTGCCTCTCTGGGAGGTGTGCAGTTGTCGTACTGCAGCAAGTCCGAACTGACCCAGTGGCTACACCTAGGCCGTTGGACTTGCGCGGAAGGGACCGACTTGCACTTAAAAGCTGCAAGATTTGGTCCATGGTTTCTGCGAGAAACCTCTTCCGCAGACGAGGAATAAATGGGCTCTCTCGTCTTGTGTGGGTGGGGTGATCACGTCGGCTACGTGAGTGGATACACCCGAAACCACGGAGGGAAACGTCTGTTTCGTCGATCAAGGCCTGATGAACCCATAAGTCCTTCGACGTTACTTCTCCCCTGGGCTTGGGAGCTTGTAAGAGGTCCCAGACTAGGCGAACAACTGGCACGAACAGACGAACCCTCGAACGCAACACTGTAACACTTTGCGCTTATCACTTTATCACTTTTGATTTTCTGTTTGCACTTATTTCACTGAACTCGAAACTTTAAGTGGTTTGTACCTGAAACACGCAATCCTATCCTTCATTAAAAGTTAGTAATTGCGAAAACAGTATTACAATGTAACAGAAAAACATAATGAAAGATAAAGAATTCAGTGGCTGGAAAAGAGACTAAACACTAGATCAAATAAACTACGTTTAAAATCTCTCACCGCATAAAGCCTGGGAACAAGAATAAAACTCTAGAAACGTTTTACCTTCTTCCCCTAAAGAGACTAGGGAGAAGAGCAAAAACGATAACAACGTTACCCGCTTGAACGAAACGTTTATCCTCCTCTCTCTCCCTCCGTCTCTATCTCTCTCTCTCTCTCTCTCTTGACTTAGAACCTGAGAGATGAGCCCAATTATATATATCGTTAAAACATATTATTGTTAAAGGAAAAAAACTGAAAGATTTCCCAAATAAAAAGTTCCTTTATTAGAATTAAAACCATTTAAGCTAAGAAAGAATGAACAAAACGCTAGAATCGGTTTACTCTTACTACAACGTGAAACCGTGAATACTCTCTCTCTATCGTAACGATAGAGCGCAAGTTGAACGTTCTGAACGTCAACAACTGCGGAGACAAAACAAAACGTTAGTTCAACTTTGAAAACAGTACGAGACTATCAAAGAAATTCTTTCAAAAACATTAAAATTAAAATAGCATAAAATCTTAACAGGCAGAAACGATATGACGGGCTCAATGTTAATTAACTTCGGTTCCAAGAAAAGACCGCCTACTATTAGGAAAGGTCGCATATAAACAAACATAAAAATTAATTTTTATCAATTTATAATAAAAGGAAGTTAATCGAAGAGGCCTATAAAAGGCGGAGAGATATAAAATAAATCTATAACTTTGTTAAGCAAAATTAAGAAAGAGAGTCTATACTCTCTTCGACACCAACACTTCCGTCTAAGGGAAGGGTCGGCCATTTAAAAGTGAAAGAGAGTTCATACTCTCTTCGTCACCAAAATTAAATCAAATTAATTCCAAAAACTTGCTAAGCTAATGATAAAGCTTCCTGAATAGCGAAGGCTAAACTCTAGAGCAAATACATCACCAAATCGTGAACAATAACTCCAGAATCAACAGCGTATCCAAGTAGGTCTAGCCGGTGGCACGACAGAGGAAAAATTGAGTTCTTGTTGACAAGAAGTACTTGAGTACCTGCTCACAGATGGCGCTGTTGTGTACACCCCCACCTGTATAGCGATCGCTGGCGTATCCCGACCGTAGATTTCTGTCGGGCAACAGAGTTGACAGCTACATGATCATCGGGTAAGATTAATATTGAAAATAACATTTTTCAATATTAATCTTACCCGATAATCATGTAGCTGATTCACACCCAGGGTGGTGGGTGGAGACCAGCATATATGTTAACAAAGAAGCTAAGTATCCCGTATTTTATTTTATTAGTTATTCAAAAATAACATAAAATAAATAAGTACCTGGTAAGGAAGACGACTTGAACCATTACTCTGCCTTTATTAAGTACGTCTTCCTTACTGAGCGTAGCGGTCCTCTTAGGATGCTGAACGACTCTTAGGTGCTGAAGTATAAAGGGCTGCAACCCATACTAAAGGACCTCATCACAACCTTTAACCTCGGCGCTTCTCAAGAAAGAATTGACCACCCGCCAAATCAACAAGGATGTGGAAGGCTTCTTAGCCGACCGTACAACCCATAAAAAGTATTCAAGAGAAAGGTTAAAAAGGTTATGGGATTATGGGAATGTAGTGGCTGAGCCCCCGCCTACTACTGCATTCGTTGCTACGAATGGTCCCAGGGTGTAGCAGTTCTCGTAAAGAGACTGAACATCTTTGAGATAGAATGATGCGAACACTGACTTGCTTCTCCAATAGGTTGCATCCATAACACTCTGCAGAGAACGGTTCTGTTTGAAGGCCACTGAAGTAGCCACAGCTCTCACTTCATGTGTCCTTACCTTCAGCAAAGCAAGGTCTTCTTCCTTCAGATGAGAATGTGCTTCCCTAATCAGGAGCCTGAATAGGTAAGAAACTGAGTTCTTAGACCTTGGAAGAGAAGGCTTCTTGATAGCACACCAAAAGGCTTCTGATTGTCCTCGTAAAGGTTATGACCTTTTTAGATAGTACCTAAGAGCTCTAACTGGGCAAAGTACTCTCTCCAGTTTGTCCCCCACCAAGTTGGACAGGCTTGGGATCTCGAACGACTTAGGCCAAGGACGTGAAGGAAGCTCGTTTTAGCAAAAAAAACCGAGCTGCAAGGAACATGTAGCCGTTTCAGATGTGAAAACTATGTTCCTGCTGAAGGCGTGGATCTCACTTACTCTTTTAGCTGTTGTCAAGCACACGAGGAAAAGAGTTTTCAATGTGAGGTCCTTAAAAGAGGCTGATTGGAGAGGTTCAAATCTTGATGACATAAGGAACCTTAGGACCACGTCTAGATTCCAGCCTGGAGTGGACAACCGACGTTCCTTTGAGGTCTTAAAAGACCTAAGGAGGTCCTGTAGATCTTTGTTGGTGGAAAGATCCAAGCCTCTGTGGCGGAAAACCGCTGCCAACATACTTCTGTAACCCTTAATCGTAGGAGCTGAAAGGGATCTTACGTTCCTTAGATGTAACAGGAAGTCAGCAATCTGGGTTACAGTGGTACTGGATGAGGAAACTGCATTGGCCTTGTACCAGCTTCGGAAGACTTCCCCTTTAGACTGATAGACTCTGAGAGTGGATGTCCTCCTTGCTCTGGCAATCGCTCTGGCTGCCTCCTTCGAAAAGCCCCTAGCTTTTGAGAGTCTTTCGAAAGACTGAAGGCAGTCAGACGAAGAGCGTGGAGGTTTGGATGTACCTTCTTTACGTGAGGTAGACGTAGAAGGTCCACTCCTAGAGGAAGAGTCCTGGGAATGTCGACCAGCCATTGCAGTACCTCTATGAACCATTCTCTCGCGGGCCAGAGCGGAGCCAACCAACGTCAGCCGTGTCCCTTTGCGAGAGGCGAACTTCTGAAGTACCCTGTTGACAATCTTGAACGGCGGGAATGCATACAGGTCGAGATGGGACCAATCCAGCAGAAGAGCATCCACGTGAACTGCTGCTGGGTCTGGAATCGGAGAACAATACAACGGGAGCCTCTAGGTTATCGAGGTAGCGAACAGATCTATGGTTGGCTGACCCCACAGGGCCCAAAGTCTGCTGCAAACATTCTTGTGAAGGGTCCACTCTGTGGGGATGACCTGACCCTTCCGGCTAAGGCGATCTGCCATGACATTCATATCGCCCTGAATGAACCTCGTTACCAGCGTGAGCTTTCGATCTTTTAACCAGATGAGGAGGTCCCTTGCGATCTAGAACAAATTCCACGAATGAGTCCCTCCCTGCTTGGAGATGTAAGCCAAGGCTGTGGTGTTGTCAGAGTCCACCTCCACCACCTTGTTAAGCTGGAGGGACTTGAAGTTTATCAAGGCCAGATGAACCGCCAACAGCTCCTTGCAAAAGATGTGAAGTGTCCTTAGCTCCTGATTCCATGTTCCCGAGCATTCCTGTCCGTCCAAAGTCGCACCCCAGCCCGTGTCTGATGCGTCAGAGAAGAGACGGCGGTCGGGTTTCTGAACAGCCAAAGGTAGACTTCCTTGAGAAGAAAGCTGTTCTTTCACCACGTGAGAGTAGACCTCCTCTCTTCGGAAACAGGAACTGAGATCATCTCTATTATTATTATTATTATTACTATCCAAGCTACAACCCTAATTGGAAAAGCAAGATGCTATAAGCCCAGGGGCTCCAATAGGGAAAAATAGCCCAGTGAGGAAAGGAAATAAGGAAATAAATAACTGAAGAGAACAAATTAACAATAAATCATTCTAAAAAAAGTAATGTCAAAAGAGATATATCATATATAAACTATTAACAACGTCAACAACAAAAATGTCTTATATAAACTATAAAAAGACTCATGTCCGTCTGGTCAACAAAAAAGCATTTGCTCCAACTTTGAACTTTTGAAGTTCTACTGATTCAACAACCCGATTAGGAAGATCATTCCACAACTTGGTAACAGCTGGAATAAAACTTCTAGAGTACTGCGTAGTATTGAGTCTTATGATGGAGAAGGCCTGGCTATTAGAATTAACTGCCTGCCTAGTATTACGAACAGGATAGAATTGTCCAGGGAGATCTGAATGTAAAGGATGGTCAGAGTTATGAAAAATCTTATGCAACATGCATAATGAACTAATTGATCGACGGTGCCAGAGATTAATATCTAGATCAGGAATAAGAAATTTAATAGACCGTAAGTTTCTGTCCAACAAATTAAGATGAGAATCAGCAGCTGAAGACCAGGCAGGAGAACAATACTCAAAACAAGGTAGAATAAAAGAATTAAAACACTTCTTCAGAATAGATTGATCACCGAATATCTTAAAAGACTTTCTCAATAAGCCAATTTTTTGTGCAATTGAAGAAGACACAGACCTTATATGTTTCTCAAAAGTAAATTTGCTGTCAAGAATCACGCCTAAAATTTTGAAAGAGTCATACAAATTTAAAGAAACATTATCAATACTGAGATCCGGATGTTGAGGAACCACCGTCCTTGACCTACTTACAATCATACTTTGAGTTTTGTTAGGATTCAACTTCATACCCCATAATTTGCACCATGCACTAATTTTAGCTAAATCTCTATTAAGGGATTCACCAACCCCAGATCTACATTCAGGGGATGGAATTGATGCAAAGAGAGTAGCATCATCTGCATATGCAACAAGCTTATTTTCTAGGCCAAACCACATGTCATGTGTATATAGTATGAAAAGTAATGGGCCAAGAACACTACCCTGTGGAACACCGGATATCACATTCCTATACTCACTATGGTGCCCATCAACAACAACTCTTTGAGATCTACTACTTAAAAAATCAATAATAATGCTAAGAAACGACCCACCCACTCCCAACTGTTTCAGTTTGAAAACAAGGGCCTCATGATTAACACGGTCAAAGGCAGCACTAAAATCAAGGCCAATCATACGAACTTCCCGACCACAATCAAGGGATTTCTGCACTGCATTGGAGATTGTAAGAAGGGCATCACATGCTCCAAGGCCTTTCCGAAAACCAAATTGCAAACTAGGGAATAGATGATTACCTTCAGCAAACCTATTGAGACGTTTTGCCAGAAGACGTTCAAAAACTTTAGATAATATGGGAGTTATGGAAATTGGGCGGTAATCAGTGGGACTTGAGCTACCACAAACACATTTACATAGAGGAGTAACATTACCAATTCTCCAACAAGTGCTAAAAGCTCCTCTTCTTGCTAACTTGCGCAAAATAACAGATAACTTTGGAGCTAAGAAATCTGCTGTCTTTATAAAAAACAAAGGAAAAATACCATTAGGGTCTACACCTCCATAAGCATCAAGGTCCATCAACAGAGCTTTAATCTCACGAGATCGAAAAGCTAAACTAGTTAGTTTAGCCTCAGGAAAACAGGAATGAGGAAGTTCAAGTTTTTCATTACTCTGTTTACTGTCAAAAACATCAGCCAAAAGGGTTGCCTTTTCCTTTGGACAGTGAGTGACTGAGCCATCTGGTTTAAGTAAAGGAGGAACTGTTGCATCTACACCAAAGAGTGCAGATTTAAGGGTAGACCACCATTTATGTTCCTGAGTTGTACCAGAGAGGGTTTCTTTTATGATTAAATTGTACTCCTTTTCAGTTGAAGCATAAACTCTCTGAGCAAAAGCTCGAAGCTGAGTATAGTTGTTCCAGGTCAAATCTGATCTGTTACCCTTCCAAAGGTGATAGGCCTCCTGCTTCTCCAAATAAGCACGTCTACAATCATCATTGAACCACGGTTTGTCCTTCATTCGGTACCTTAGCACACGAGAAGGGATACGCCTATCAATTATGTTGACTAGATTCTCATTCAAAGGGACAACAGGATCTACACTATTATATAATTGTGACCAATTCAAGCACAAAAGATCATGCAAAATCCCATTCCAGTCTGCTTGGGATTTCATATAAATTTTACAAGAATATGATATATCAGGGACAGGCTGCTCAGTCTTCACTAATAATGAAATCAAGGCATGATCAGAAGTCCCGACTGGAGAACCAACCTTACTAGTTATAACGCCAGGGGAGTCAGTGTATACGAGGTCCAAGCAATTACCAGACCTGTGAGTAGCTTCATTTATGATTTGCTCAGCCTGATTCTGAGGCAAAGTCTAAAGCTCTTAAGCCATGGCGATCGGTAGGAGAGATAGAACTCAACCACTCCCTATGGTGAGCATTAAAATCACCAACAAAGACAAACGAAGCCTTTCTATCATCTTCTTGTATCTTAGCCATAATGGTAAGAAGACAATCAAAGATAGAATCATCCATGTCTGGATTCCGGTAGATTGAACACAAATAAAAGTTGTTATGCCTGCCACAAACTTTTATTACCTGAATCTCATGACATCCACATTGATAGCAGGACTTATGAGAAGCAGGGTACTCGGTCCTAATATACACCGCCATTCCCCTGGCCCTAGGAATGGAATCACGTTTCAGCATTATTGGCTTCTTAAAACCAGTTATAAGGAGCTCAGATGAGTGCCTCATATTAGAAACCAAAGTTTCTGAGCACAAAAGAATATCATACTGTCTGGACGCAACTGTAAGGTCTCGGATATTTGCATGAAGACCACGAATATTGCAATACAGAAGACGACATTGACGAAATCTAGGACGTACTGGTCCCGGATTTTGCTCAATGTCTCCAGACAGCATAAGAATTAATAGAAATAAAAAAGAGACATCATACTTAAAAACTAGCGTCATGTCCTTTATCCAGTGAGCAGCTAGATGATACTGAAGGGGGCGGAGGTGGGGTCTCCCTAACTCGATGAACAGGGCCAGCGATGAAAGTGTCCCTGTTAGACTCATCCACTACCTGACTGAGCATCGGTTCCTTCTCAGCATGCTCTGGATGCAAACTAGGGCTTAGTAGATCTTTGGGGCCGACGGAAAAGCCCGAAAAGCTCGACTCTGAAGATCCATACCCAGGTAGACAATGGTCTGGGATGGGACGAGCTGGGACTCCTCAAAATTGACCAGGAGGCCCAGTTCCTTGGTCAGATCCATAGTCCATCTGAGAATCTCCAGACAGCGACGACTTGTGGGAGCTCTTAAAAGCTAGTCGTCTGACGGAGCCGGACACAAGATCATGGTACTGCTGCACAGTCTGTGAACTGTCAACCATGGGGAAGCGAGGAAGTACAGTGACAACCCGAAGCTGTCTAGACTGTCTGGGTCGTACAGACAACTCCTTATCGGGTTGCTGAGGTTGCCGCACTGCGTCACAACAAGTCACTTCTGCTGGTTGTTGAACGTCTTCCCAGTGACACACTGACTCCGTAAACAAAAAATTCTCTAACAAGGACTAAGCTTGGACTGCATGTCTTGCAACACAGCTCAAGGTCTATGGGAGCAGGTGTGGTAACAGACGGGGTTAGCGACTGAAGTGGAACCATTACCTTCCCTGGAAGCATGTTATGCTTAAATAAAAGTCCATAGGAGGCTACGCAGCTAAAGGCTCCTCTCCAAATGACAGAGTCCTCAAGGGAATATCAGAAGGAGGGAGAATAGCACTTTCTCATCTACAGGAACCATATCCGAGAAAAGCTAAGTTCTCTCAGTGAGGGTTTCACTGGTGCAAAAGCAGCAGACTAGAAGGCAACGTTATGAAACTGCTTGACAGTCTAGTGAGTTGGCAACAACCAAAGATGTGTGACTGAGAAGCATGCGGTAAGGTATGCAGAGCATGCTGTATGTAGAGCATGCTGTAAGGTAAGCAGAGCATGTTGCATGGCGTGCGGCTTATGCTGCATGGGATGAGGCTCATGCTGCATGGGATGAGGCTCATGCTGCATGGTATGAGGCTCATGCTGCATGGGATGAGGCTCAAGCTGCAAGGGAAGAGGCTTATGCCGCATGCGTTGAGGAGGATGCCGCATAGTATGAGGCTCCTGCCTCATGGGTTGAGGCGGTTGCCGCATAGCATGAGGCTCCTGCCTCATGGTTTGAGGAGGATGCCGCATAGCATGAGGCTCCTCATAGCATGAGACTCCTGCCTCATGGGTTGAGGAGGATGCCGCATAGCATGAGGCTCCTGCCTCATGGGTTGAGGAGGATGCCGCATAGCATGAGGCTGCCTCATGGGTAGAGGAAGATGTCGCATAGCATGAGGCTCCTGCCTCATGGGTTGAGGAGGATGCTGCGCAGAGAGAGGCTCATGCTGTGAAGAATGCGGTTGCTGCATGCGTTGAGGCGGCTGCCTCATAGCATGAGGTTCCTCAAGAGTTGAGGCTCTTGTCTCAAGAGTTGAGGTTCTTGCCTCAAGAGTGGAGGTGGCTGCCGCAAGAGTTGAGGTTGCTGCCTCAAGGATGGTGGAGGTTGCCGCAACGCAAGAGGTTGCTGCATAGCGTTGGTATCTGGCAACTCCCAATGCGACAGCTCACGCGTGGAGGTAGGTTGAGGAACCTCAACATCATACGTCTGGCAGGGTGGACTGCGCAGAGGTGGAGTTGAGGTTGCTGCCTCGAGGATGGTGGAGGTTGTCGCACCGCAAGAGGTTGTTGCCTCGAGGATGGAGGAGGTAGTCGCAACGCATGAGGCTCCTACCTCAAGGGTAGAGGAGGTTGCTGCAAAGCATAAGGCTCCTGCCTCAAGTGTTGAGGAGGTTGCCGCGTGGCAAGAGGCTCCTGCCTCAAGGAAAGTGGAGGTTGCTGCACAGAGCTGGTATCTGGCAACTCCCAATGCGGCAGCTCACGCATGGAGGTAGCTTGAGGAACCTCAACATCATACGTCTGGCAGGCTGGACTGCGTAGAGGTGGAGGAGCGCTCGCAGGAGGAGGTGTGTTAACCTTCTCTGCCTGAAACTCCTGCATCAACACCGCAAGCTGAGACTGCATTGTCTGCAGCATAGACCACTAGAGTTTAAGAAAGACAACAACAAACGGAGCTACTGTCCGTTGAGACTGAGGGTCTAAAACAGCTGGTGCGGCAACAGACGGAGCTACTGCCTGTTGCGATACCACCTCGCCTCTCTGGGAGGTGTGCAGTTGTCGTACTGCAGCAAGTCCGAACTGACCCAGTGCTAATGGCTACACCTAGGAGTTGGACTTGCGCGGAAGGGACCGAATTGCACTTAAAAGCTGCAAGATTTGGTCCATGGTTTCTGCGAGAAACCTCTTCCGCAGACGAGGAATAAAAGGGCTCTCTCGTCTTTGTGTGGGTGGGGTGATCACGTCGGCAACGTGTGTAGATACACCCGAAACCACGGAGGGAAACGTCTGTTCGTCGATCAAGGCCTGCTGAACCCATAAGTCCTTCGACATTACTTCTCCCCTGGGCTTGGGAGCTTGTATGAGGTCCCAGACTAGGCGAACAACTGGCACGAACAGACGAACCCTCGAACGCAACACTGTAACACTTTGCGCTTATCACTTTATCACTTTTGATTTTCTGTTTGCACTTATTTCACTGAACTCGAAACTTTAAGTGGTTTGTACCTGAAACACGCAATTCTATCCTTCCTTAAAAGTTAGTAATTGCGAAAACAGAATTACAATGTAACAGAAAAATATAATGAAAGATAAATAATTCAGTGGCTGGAAAGAGACTAAACACTAGATCAAATAAACCACGTTTAAAATCTCTCACCGCATAAAGCTTGAGAACAAGAATAAAACTCTAGAAACGTTTACCTTCTTCCCCTAAAGAGACTAGGGAGAAGAGCAAAAACGATAACAACGTTACTCGCTTGAACGAAACGTTTATCCTCCTCTCTCTCCCTCCGTCTCTATCTCTCTCTCTCTCTCTCTTGACTTAGAACCTGAGAGATGAGCCCAATCATATATATCGTTAAAACATATTATTGTTAAAGGAAAAAAAAAACTGAAAGATTTCCCAAATAAAAAGTTCCTTTATTAGAATTAAAACCATTAAGCTAAGAAAGAATGAACAAAACGCTAGAAACGGTTTACTCTTACTGCAACGTGACACCGTGAAAATTCTCTCTCTATCGTAACGATAGAGCGCAAGTTGAACGTTCTGAACGTCAACAACTGCAGAGACAAAACAAAACGTTAGTTCAACTTTGAAAACAGTACGAGACTATCAAAGAAATTCTTTCAAAAACATTAAAATAGCATAATATGTTAACAGGTAAAAACGAAATGACGGGCTCAATGTTAATTAACTTCGGTACCAAGAAAAGACCGCCTACTATTAGGAAAGGTCGAATATAAACAAATATAAAAATTAATTTTAATAAGTTTATAATAAAAGGAAGTTAATCGAAGAGGCCTATAAAAGGCGGAGAGATATAAAATAAATCTATAACTTTTGTTAAGCAAAATTAAGAAAGAGAGTCTATACTCTCTTAGACACCAACACTTCCGTCTAAGGGAAGGGTCGGCCATTTAAAAGTGAAAGAGAGTTCATACTCTCTTCGTCACCATAATTAATCAAATTAATTCCAAAAGCTAGCTAAGCTAATGATAAAACTTCCTGAATAGCGAAAGCTAAACTCTAGAGCAAATACATCACCAAATCGTGAGCAAAAACTCCAGAATCAACAGCGTATACATGTAGGTCTAGCCGGAGGCACGACAGAGGAAAAAAATTGAGGTGGTGTTGACAAGAAGTACTGGAGTACCTGACCACAGATGGCGCTGTGGTGTTCACCCCCACCTGTATAGCGATCGCTGGCGTATCCCGACCGTAGATTTCTGTCGGCAACAGAGTTGACAGCTACATGATTATCGGGTAAGATTAATATTGAAAACATAAAAATAAAGTATTTTAATAACACATATTATTTATCGATTTCTAAGGGTTTGCAGGGATATTGTAGGGGATTTCGATAATTTTCAAAGGGATTCCAGTAATTCGAAGTACAGTTCACTTTCCTAGTAAAACTGTCACCTGATAGGGTATTCATGTCACGTGAATCTAGTTTTGGGAGCCTTTGTATGTCAGCGGCCAGTTCCTTCCATGTGGATTAAAATTGGACAATAACTAACCTCAACTTTTCCTCCTAACCTAACCCATAAGCCGTGTCTTGAAACCCCTTCCGACTCCCCTTACACTGCCGTATTCCAAGTTAGCCGTAGTGATACATGCAGGTGGCCGCTATCATACAGACACCCCTAGTTTTGTTAAAATGCTAGTCCCAAGTGGATAATCATCATTGGTTCAAAACTATGACGTATGGGTGACATCTTGCTACGTAGAATACAGATGATAATGTAATGAATCTGTTTTAAATGTACAAACGAGAGCTCAGTCTGAAGATGAATTTGAGAATTATGAAGTCGAAGGACTTAATTCTCTTCAGGTGGGTCAAATTTAATTTTGAGTTTTAAACCACTTCTAGACTTAGCGTAGCTTAGATTTATATATCAAAATAAACCTTGGACTTCACCCCTTTTTAGTGAAAGTACTTAAATTTGATAACTTGCAGGCGCAGCTATTGTAGAGAATTACCTACAATTACACTGGTACATGGTATATGTCAAGGGGTTTCGAACATGTTTTAAGTTTGGGTAGTCATCCCTCATTTATACAAAAAATATGGATTTCTGCAAGAAATCGTTATCTAAAACATTTAAAACACCAGAAAACGTAACAAAAACAAGTACAACTTTCAACAAACCGTTTATTGCATTGTTCTATAATTTACCACAAACCCTGAATCAATTCAAACATGGGCTGCGTTAGGTGTCTGACTTAGCTTACCATGTTAGCATCGTAACCAGCCACTTACATAATTGTTCGTGATAATGATGATAATATAAATCTATGCAAACATCTATACATAAAAATGGACGGTTAATCGATTAGTTTACCCATATTTTCCCAGATATCTTCAATTCTTCCATGATCGTGTACAGGCGGCAGAACTTGACAGACTTTCAACCTCGTAGGATTAGTCTTTTTTAAAAACAATGAACATTTTTGTAATATCTCTTACCATTGTTTATTCAAGAGTATGTATTTAATGTCCAACCAAAATCTAATTCAGGCATATATCATTTATAAATGCTTATTTCAATGTAATTAAATTAAACACAAAAGCTTATAATTAATAAATGTTTTTAGCAAGAACAATACCAAGAATGAGCAGTAATGTTGGCAAGTGGAAATGGTGTTGACAAGACCTCCCATGATGTGTGTTTGCATTGGTGTGTAAAATATTGAAATAATTAAATCAAAATATATTTATATGAATGGTTATAGAAATAAAGAAATATACATTCGATATGTTTTTAGATTTTGGCACGGTCAGACGAAAAGGAAAATGGACTCTCTCTCTCTCTCTCTCTCTCTCTCTCTCTCTCTCTCTCTCTCTCTCTCTCTCTCTCTCTCTCTCTCTCTCTCTCTCTCTCTCTCCACACACACACACACAGTATGCATGTACTGTATACTGTACGTAGGTAGCAGGTTGGCCAAGGCACCAGCCACACTTTGAGATACTACAGCTAGAGAGTTATGGGGTACTTTGACTGGCCAGACTGTACTACATTGGATCCTTCTCTTTGATTACGGTTCATTTTCCCTTTGCCTACACACATGCCGAATAGTCTGGCCTATTATTTACATATTCTCCCCTGTCCTCCTACAACTGACAACACCAAACAATTCTCCTTCATCCAAGGGGTTACTGCACTGTAATTGTTCATTGGTCACTTTCCTATTGCTAAGGGTAGAAGAGACTCTTTAGCTATAGTATGCAGCTCTTCTAGGAGAAGGACACTCCCAAATTAAACTATTGTTCTCTAGTCTTGGATAGTGCTATAGCCTCTGTACCATGGTCTTCCACTGTCTTGAGTTATGAGTTCTCTTGCTTGAGGGTACACTCGGGCAAACTATTCTATGTTATTTCCCTTTCTCTTGCTTTGTGAAAGCTGCTATAGTATCTGTAGGAGATATTTATTTTAATGTTGTTACTGTTCTTAGAATATTTTATCTCTCCTTGTTTCCTTTCATCCCTGGGGTATTTTCCCTGTTGGAGCCCCTGGGCTTATAACATCCTGCTTTTCCAACTAGGGTTGTGGCTTAGAAATTAATATTAATAATAATAACATCTCTTGAGAGTTGTTGGGCCTTTTTACTTTGCAGATTGCCGGATAGTAGCCAACAACATGGAATCCCTCTCTGGTTACAGCTCGTTATTTCTTTGACTACACATACCTTAAATGACCACGGAGGTAGCAGCAGTAGGGGATTCAGCATTATGAAGCTTCATCTATGGTGGATAACGGGGGAGGGTTGGCTGTGCCACCTTAGCAGTACCAGCTGAACTCGGTTGAGTCCCTTGTTAGGCTGGGAGGAACGTCGAGAGTAGAGGTTCCCTTTTTGTTTTTGTTTCATTTGTTGATGTCGGCTACCTCCCAAAACTGGCGGAAGTGCCTTGGTGTATGTATGTATGTATATACACATACCTAGAGTAGTCTAGTTTTTTTTTTTTTTTTTTTTTTTTTTTTTTTTTTTTTTTTTTTTTTTTTTACTCTTTCCTCATACACCTGACAATTCTATGCTAACCAAAAAAATTTTTTTCACTCACTGTAGCCTAATTATTCGGTGAATACTTTCCAGTCCAAAATCAAACCATTGTTCTCTGGTCTTGGGTTGTGTCATAGCCTCTGTACTATGGTCTTCCATTGTCTTGGGTTTATAGGCACACTATTCTATCTGTTTCCTTATTTCCTTTTCTCACTTGGCTAGTTTCCTTATTGGAGCATTTGGAATAGATCATCCTGCTATTCCAACTAGGGTTGTAGTTTAACTAATAATAACAAAATATAATATATATATATATATATATATATATATATATATATATATATATATATATATATATATATCGCATATTGTTTTGTTATTACTAGCTAAGCTACAAATACACACACACATTTATATATATATATATATATATATATATATATATATATATATATATATATATATATATATATATATATATATATATGTATGTATATAATGAGAGAGAGAGAGAGAGAGAGAGAGAGAGAGAGAGAGAGAGAGAGAGAGAGAGAGAGAGAGAGAGTTTTCAATGGTAATACTTGTACAGCAGGTATAACAAACTGTCCCAGTGGGGGACATTTATGTCTTTTACTCTCAACAGTGGAGTGGCTACTGAACCTGAAGTGCAAATTGGAGATCTTTTGCTCCACTTGCCTGCGAATCTGTTATATTCTTCTGGAAAGCAGCCACAGCCCCATTTAGGTCCCTGTATTAACAAATCACTCAGTTTCAGTACAGTAAGTGATTTCTCTGCATAGCATAACTATGTATGCACTGCTGTAAAAAGGGAGAGAGGGGTCAGTTCCGGCAAATGTGATTTAAGTAGTACTGGCGCGAGATAAACTTACTGGATGAATGAAGAATGAAGTCGTTCTTCACAGATTATTATTATTATTATTATTATTATTATTATTATTATTATTATTATTATTATTATTATTATTATTATTATTATTATTATTAATTGCTAAGCTACAACCACAGACCTGTTTTGTTGGTCTGTGCTACAACCCTAGTTGGAAAAGCAGGGTGCTATAAGCCAAGGGGCTCCCACAGGGAAAATAGCTCAGTGAGGAAAATAAACAAGGAAAAATTAGACATTTTAAGAACAGTAACAACATTAAAAAAATACATAAAAACTTGCAAAACAAGATTAAGGGAAGTAAGATAAAATAGTGTGCCCGAGAGTAGCCACAAGCGAGAGAACTCAAACTCTATACCTGTTACATATTCATAACTATCTTAAACCAACCTGTTTAGTTTCTTTATGGGATTAAGTTAAGCAGAACTCAACAAATAGACAAATCTGCCAAAATTGCATAAGTTTGTTATTGATTCTATTGGAAAACAGTCTTGGAACACACTTTGACATCAGTGTTCAATATGCAATATGTATCAGATTTCTCTACGTCTTTCTTATCATGTCTATTACTGATAAAAATACTTAAGTACATGTAATTCTAATTGCTTTCCAGTAATTGAACCTACAGAGTATTAAGATGACTGTACTATACTCCATGAAATACAATGGGCCATGAGAGATTAATTAATCTATCTCAGTTGTTATTTGAAAGTAAGCATGTTGAAATTCTAGAATTTGATGAATTCTTAGATAAGTTTGTTTAAAATCACAGGAACTGGAAAATATTGTTAGAGCAAGTCATGTCTTCAATAATTCAAGCACAGCTTACTTAGATTGCCTTCATTGAGTATATTGTACATACATATACATATACCAAGGCACTTCCCCCAATTCTGGGGGATAGCCGACATCAAACAAATGAAAAAAAAGTGGGCCTTTCCTCTCTACGTTCCTCCCAGCCTGACAAGGGACTCAACCGAGTTCGGCTGGTAGTGCTAGGGTGCCACAACCCACCCTCCCCCGTTATCCACCACAGATGAAGCTTCATAACACTGAATCCATCTATCCTCCTATCCCCCAGAGCTTTCTTCACTCCATCCATCCACCCAAACCTTGGCCTCCCTCTTGTACTTCTCCCATCACCTCTTGCATTCATCACCTTTAGCAGACAGCCATTTTCCATTCTCTCAACATGGCCAAAACACCTCAACACATTCATATCCACTCTAGCTGCTAACTCATTTCTTACACCCGTTCTTGCCCTCACTACTTCATTCCTAACCCTATGTACTCGAGATACATCAGCCATACTCCTTGGACACTTCATCTCAAACACATTCAATTTCTGTCTCTCAGTCACTTTCATTCCACACAACTCTGATCCATACATCACAGTTGGTACAATCACCTTTTCATACAGAACTCTCTTTACATTCATGCCCAACCCTCTATTCGTTACCACTCCCTTCACTGCCCCCAACATTTTGCATCCTTTATTCACTCCCTGACGTACATCTGCTTCCACTCCACCGTTTGCTGCAACAACAGACCCCAAGTACTTAAACTGATCCGCCTACTCAAGTAACTCTCCATTCAACATGACATTCAACCTTGCACCACCTTCCATTCTCCTACATCTCATAACCTTACTCTTACCCACATTATCTCTCAACTTCCTTCTCTCACACACCCTTCCAAATTCTATCACTAATCGGCCAAGCTTCTCTTCCGTGTCTGCAACCAGTACAGTATCATCCGCAAAAACCAAACGGATTTACCTCCCATTCATGATCATTCTCGTCTACCAGTTTCAATCCTCGTCCAAGCACCCGAGCATTCACCTCTCTCACCACTCCATCAACATACAAGTTAAACAACCATGGTGACATCACACATCCCTGTCTCAGCCCCACTCTCACTGGAAATCAATCGCTCACTTCATTTCCTATCCTAACACACGCTTTACTACCTTTGTAGAAACTTTTCACTGCTTGCAACCTTCCACCGATTCCATATAACCTCATCACATTCCACAGTGCTTCCCTATCGACTCTTATCATACGCTTTCTCCAGATCCATAAACGCAACATATACTTCCTTACCTTTAGCTAAATATTTCTCGCATATCTGCCTAACTGTAAAAATCTGATTCATACAACCCCTACCTCTTCTAAAACCACCCTGTACTTCTAAGATTGCATTCTCTGTTTTATCCTTAATCCTATTAATCAGTACTCTACCATACACTTTTCCAACTACAGTCAATAAACTAATACCCCTTGAATTACAACACTCGTGCACATCTCCCTTACCCTTACATAATGGTACAATACATGCACAAACCCAATCTACTGGTACCATTGATAACACAAAACATATTAAACAATCTCACCAACCATTCATGTACAGTCCTACTCTCGTTTCATCTAGTGCTCTCCTCACTTCCTCTCTTGTAATTTCTCTCTCACTCTCATCTCCCATCACCGGCACCTCAACACCTGCAACAGCAATTATATCTGCCTCACTATTATCCTCAACATTCAGTAAACTTTCACAATATTCCACCCACCTTTTCTCCTCTATTTTAACAACCTTCCATTTCCATCTTTCACTGTTTCTTCAATTCTCGAACCAGCCTTCCTTATATATCGCATAGCAAAGATATTGTTTTTAAATATGCTACTTTCAGTACATCTATTTATTTCATTTCTATATTACATTTGATACAGTATTACTGTACATCATTTATTACAGGTTACTTATTAAAAGCCAATGAAGTTTGCCCTTGCATTTACCCACAGAAACTTATGTATTTTGTGAAGCTCACTTTGTGTTTTAAGTTTCATACATATTTTATATGGTTTTGGTGTACTTAATATCTATCAATATTGTTTTATTCAATACTATGAGTATATAAACTTGTTATTAAAGGAACATTGTCAACAAACAACAGTATTTTGTATAGATACGTCTTCCCAGGACAAAGCTTTCCAACAGGTTTTTGAATGGGGTGAGAGGGGCAGTGCCACCTGTGCACCTCAAGTGATGCATTTTAGGCATTTCTTAAAGGTATTTGCTGCATCCTTTTGGCCTCTAGTCTCACTTCCTTTTGAGCCTTTTACTATACACCAGTTCACAGTTTCTTTCTTCCATTTTGCTGTCCAACCTCCCAACTTTTCTTTCATAATGCAACTGCAGGGTTTTCCCTTAGTTGCACATGGGTTCTGAATGACTTCACTGCCAGGAAACTTAACACGTATATGCAACCATAGATTGAACCGTGATGCTGCTTGAAATGATGTAGTGCTACTTCCTTTACATTTATCCTTTCTGATTTCAAAGCTTTGGCTTTTAAATCCACTAACAGAGATCTAGATGGAGTTAGCACATATTGCAAATTGGTGGGGATGAAGTCAAATCCCAACTTAAAAGATGATTGTTAGTATTACATTTAGGACAATGAAACTCCACCCAGATCTTTCAAGTGACAGTGTTTTAAGAACAGTGTAGTAAAATCATGTCATAGAATTCTGGCTGTCATTCTTTATTGCAAAATTGCCATGATTTTATTTTCCCTCCTTTGTATATATTAGTTACTTTATACACATACTGCACATGGAAAGCTTCTCAGAGGTGTTTTTTTATTTAAGATTTTTGGAGACCTTCCTGTTCTGAGAAAATATTTGATTCTTTTGTTCTTCCATGTTTTGAATACTGTTCTCCTGTCTGGTTTTTGGCAGATGTCTCTCATTTTAAATTGTTGGACAAAACGTTGAAGTCTACAGTATTAAATTCATATGCCTTGATCTCAATATTGGGTTGAATTATAAAACTTGTGCAAGATTATCAGCACAATTGTCCAATGACTTTATTATGAATGCTGTAAAGGATTTTTCTTAATTCTGACTATCCTTTGCATTCAAATTTTCCTATTCTGTACCATCCTCCATGTAGTACAGTACAGTAATACCAAAGTTAAAAGTAACCCAGAATACAATTATATGAGCAAATCGGTATACATGAGCATAAAAAAAATGTACTTATGAGTACCGTATGGGTCTGCAACCAAAAATTTCTCTCCATATGTGCATTTCTGGGTCGACCTGTGACGCCCGGTGAAAAGAGTCCTTCCTTACACTTTTCTAAGAAAAGTGTAAGGAAGGACTCTTTTCACCGGGCGTCACAGGTATCTCCCCAGAAATAGATTTTTCCTTTGTCAAAATCCCTTTTTTAGTGGTCAAGTACTGTAGGAATGAGACTATCCGGCAATGTGCAGAATTTCTCTGGTGTAATGAAATACTATCTTTAAATCTCAAATTGAAATTTTTAAAATATTTTATATGAGTTGAGATAAGTCTCTATGAATGTATCAACTTTTGTGTGTGTAAAGCTTTTTAATTACTGTAGGTGTAAAAAAAATGAGCCTGGGTCCTGGATAGAATATTTTCTTATAAAGGGGGGACAGATTTATGTTATTGGGTATTTTGTAGAAAGGGAAATAGTCCAAAGCTTTTGAAGAAGGAAATTGAAAAATGTCACTGTTAAGGTAATTATGATTTGAGGTTTGGAAAAAAGTACCTGTACAGGAGGTTAATCATGGGTATACTGTATTAAGCCAGCTGGTCTTGCTGTGCAATGGCGCCCCATCAGATGAGCACACTGGCAGGCAGAATTATTGCATTTACAATGGGCATTGCAATAATCTTCCCGAGTGCCAATCCAAGAGGCTTCACGAACAGGGTGGCCTCAATCCACTCATCCATCACTATTTTTCTTTATGGATTTTTTATTAATTTCTGATGTTAAGGGTTAATTTGTTCACTAAGTAACCATACTGCCACACCGTCAGAGACGGCGAAGCCAGAATAAAATAGATATAGGTTGCCGCAGGTCGATCGAGAAATTTCCAGGGCTAGGAGGTAACGGAAGTACAGGTAAGTTGGCGCACCGACATGGTGAGATCACCCTTTGCAAAGGGGAGCTCCAATGGACTGCGCAGTCCTAGCATGAGAGATCACGTGCAAATGCAGCATGGCAGACCAACGGATTCGCAGACGAGGGCTAGGCTAAGCCTAATAGGTCCAAAAAAAAACGGGGGATTGAAAGTAGGAGGGCATAGGTGCTCAGTAAACTAGTATAACCGAGGTAAAAACCCTCTAAGGGTAAAATGACTACTGGCAACGAGACCAGTAAGAAAGACATGATCACCATTGGCGAGCACGTCTCCAACTAAAACTTTACCGCTCCCTAAACTAGACTAGCCGGGACTGACATGCACAAAATTAAAACTTAAACTATATCAATGCATGGAAAATGTATTCTCAAAAAAAAGCCCAAGGCATCGTAATGCTAAAATAAGGCTAACTAACGTGATACTAGTGAAATAAGACCAAGTAAACACGAAATAAAAAGGGCTGTCGGGTACGCGACATGGCGCCCAAAGCGCCCAAAGGCTAGCTGGACTCGGAGCGCCTGGCTCCCTCATCACCTAAAAAGTTAAATAACCACTCCCCGAGGGGATCTAAAACACCTACAGCTAATTCAAACTGTAAAAGATGAGGGGACTCAACTTAGGCGACGAAGAGGAAGCCATCATGCGAGGTATTACTCCAAAAGAGCTGAGAAAAGGCACACTCGACAAACTACGTACAAGTAGAAATGCTGCTAACAAAGGAATGACGCCATCAGGGACATATGGGGGTACCATGGGGGAAGGGGATATGTAACGGCTCCTCTCTTATCCTTTCCCCTAGTTTCCTAGACTGGGTTAGGTCTATTAGGGGTGCAGATAACTATGCTTATCTACGGGTATGTCCCTGATTATACCCGATATCTTACGATAGTCATTCCGGGGGTTAGAACCCTATGATACCTGACGATAATTCTCTTGTAATATCACTCACAGAAATATTATACAGTTGGAAGCTGCTGAAAGGACCTTCCATCAGGATGACATGGCTATCTCACCCAAAAATAGATTTTTCCTACATCAAAATCCGTTTTATGGGTGTGTGGAATGCATCGAGTGAAGTTTTTTTTATTTCTTATGGGAAAAATGGATTTGGTATAAGTGTTATTTACTGACTAACGGAAAGGATTTAACTTGTAAACTGAGGTATTACTGTACTAAATGTACTGTTAATTTTAACAGGCTTACATTTTATCTCTTGAGGCTCAATACCATACAGTATACCAAAGTTTATTCCTGTTCTGAGCAACTCTTGGAGGGTCTCCCTAATCATATACGAGCAGTAGTTGAATCTGTGGAATTGTGAAAGTTCAAACTTTATGTACAGTATATGGTTTCTTCTTAGGTTGAAATAAGTATTGTGTCAATTTATCGATTGCTTACTTATTTGATAATTATGCATCATAATTTATTCTATTTTTTGTTATTTCTCTTTCATAGTATTTCCCTTCTTTCCTCCACTGTACTGCTTTTCTTATTGGGATCTTTGAACTAGTAGTAGTCTGCTTTTCCAACTAGAGTTGTGGCTTGCCTTGTAACACAGTAGTAATTGTAATGACATTCGTCAAATTTCATCTCTAAGTAGACTCAGCCTGCAGAATAGATCAGCGTTGGATTCCACATTACTTCATTTGAAGAGTAAGGTGAGGCAGTGGTGGAAGAGATGTGTTCCAACAGCTGAGACACACTAACGATGTGGTGTCCCACAAGACTCCGGGGTTTTAGAGGGGACTGCGCGGCATTGTCGGGTTCCTAAAAGGCTAGAGTTTCTTTGAAATAGCAAAAGGGTTCTTCATTGGCTCAGATTTATTCTTAACTGTAGTCTAACAGAGAGACTTAGACTTCCCTCTCTAGAAAGGGTCCTGAGTCTTCTCTGGCAAATGCTGTAATTATACAGTAAACTTCAGTAGAGAGCCCTATCAGCCTCTGCCCCATATGTCAGGCTATTTCCATTTAGGGCTCAGCCATTGCTTAACTCAAGATCAGGATCTAAATCTGACATTTCTATGTAGGTGTTAACCTCCCGTAGTATACAAAAGGGAAAAAGTTTCCTAGAGCAGATACTGACCAGATTTAATTTACGCTGTACTCATGTTTTGTCTAATTCTGAATTTACTACTTGATTTAGTTTGGTTTTGCCTTTCTTCTTTTAACACATACTTCAGATCTTCCTTGTCTCTAGTTGCTTGAGTGTTTTCAAGTAACTTTAAAGCTTGTAATTAAAATGTACATTAATAAGGTAGGTTGAATTAAATTCTAGTTAGATAACATAAAAGTATATTACATTCATACATAGAATTCACATAAAGAGACCTAGCCATCCTAAACCACATATTTATATCAAATATTGTACTATACTAATTACTGTGCCAATTCCTAGTAAATGGAGAAAAGTTCAAGAAAAACAACTGGCTTGAAGGGCACACTACACTTGTTTCAGAAAATGGAAAAACTATCATTGTTTGTTTTCTGAACGTAGTTACTCCAGTTGGTTTGGTAGTTTAACTTCTTGTCGATCAAAGTTGTTACACAGTTACAATTCATTTACTGATCAAATTAAAGGATTCTTATCTAGCAAATCTAATTTGAATTCTTATCTAACTTACTAAAATATCTGGATTAGGACAACCTGTCTTACTATAACATTATACAGTATTCACAACGTTGCCTTGCTACAACATTCTTCTTGTACCAAGGCACAGTAACAGACTAGCTTTCTGTCAGATGCCTATGGCATTTTGACAAATTCCTTTTGATTAAACTCGAATGAACTATACATTTGGCGAGTATAATATATACTGATAAAACTCCTTGCTAGTGGATACATCATTCTATTAAATATGCACTATTCATGCAAACATACTAGTCAGAGTTTAGTTACCCCTAATGTCTTTTGGCTGTAAACATTTCACATCATTTAACATATACGTAGTTTCATAGTTCTTTGTGTAAACACTTTGTGTACTATGAAGGCATTACATCTCAATACACACAAAAATTGATTTTACTTTTGGTTATATAACAACCACCATTTCTCTCCCTTGAAGTTCAGCTCAAGAGAAAATATGACATTTTTAGTGATGCAATCAGGATTTATTAATAGTAATAATATTTAGTTAATAAGTGATGATAATTAAGATACAACAACAACAATCATTAGGAGGTCATGTTTAAAAGTCAAGAACACGAGACATGCCTTCACTATACAGTACTTACATAGCTTATCTATACAGTATCATGAAAGGGTAATCTTACTATGGCAATGTTTGAAATAAAATTCTATCCTATAGAGTATAACATGTTTATATTAACATGCCTATAGCACCTCTTGGATTTGGATAAGTAAAATTATTAATTCACACTGTAGGAAGGAAACATTTTACATTTTGTACTAATATGAATGAATGTTTCCCTATCTATTAATTTGTACCCTATTTACACACACTCATTGCTGTAGTATATGGAACTAAAACTCTTCTGGAAAGTATATTGATCATTTCTAATTAATAGCAGATACTATTAATCACTACAACAGGTAGGTACTGTAATTAGAATATTTCTCAAAAGAAAGGAGTGTCCCACAGACTGATTACTTCATGGCAATCAACCCATTACTACAAAATATCTAACCTGTGCACTCAAGAGACCAATAACCAGCGGTTTCACAGAGACACAAAGAAAAGTATGTTCTGAACAAGTCT
>NC_090734.1:120166882-120221882 GCF_036898095.1 Palaemon carinicauda | reverse complement strand
GTTGTGAACTAGTAAGATAGTGTGTGGTAATGTATTCATCTCTGCCACAAAGAACAAGCCCTGCATAAATACAAAATACTTTACACATAAATAGGTAAGTCCTAAAAATGTACATTAATACAGTACTATAAAAAATACTGTATAGTTTATTACCAGGCATAGTAGATTCTTTTGTAGCATTTTGCTTTTCCAACTAGGGTTGCAACAATAATGGCAAATAACAACCAAAATTATAATAATAAAAGTGGATATTCCATACATTGTACATACAACACCTATTGTTATTCATTCTGTAATACACTAAACAGTAGGTAGTATATGGTGCCGACTATAAAAAATATGTCTAACAGTTTCTTTTATTCTCCTCAGATTTACTGAAGCTTTCAAAATAGTAGTGTAGCCTTTATCAATAAAACAGTCGATTTAAACCAAGCCTATTTCTATGAAGTAAGAGCCCAAATATTGGATGTAAGCCAAGGCTTCTATACATGTAAAAATTACTTTATGTTTCATACTATTGACAATATTAGCATCATTCTATGAACAAATTTTTGCACATGAAAGATCCAGATTTGGTAGAAGAGGTCAAAAGTTTAGCAAATATAATAAGATGCATTTTAGGAAGGTTTGATCATGTGGAAGGATTGGAGCACATTGGTAGGTTCAGAGAACTCTTCAGTTTGTAATGAAATCTATTTACTGATAAAGTGAAAACCTTTTGACAAAAGTTATTGTCTAGTAGTTGAAGTTTGCCGTGTATTGAGGAACATCATCAAAATTGAGGATTCTTTAACTTCATTAAAAATCATAATTAGTGCAATTTTCTTCCATATGCAATTAATGTTTTCAAGACAATATATTTTATTGTCCTGGTAGCATTTGGATGTTTATAAGTCAGGGCATCTTCCATAATTACTAATGCCTTATACAAGAATTTTCATAAGTTTAAATTATAAATACTGTATGTTGAACATATCTTTTTTCTGTTTAACAATAACTAAAGGGGTGAAATTCCCAAACTTTCTATAACAGTGTTAAAACCATGACAGAAAATTAATTTGTAACTCATCGGGACCCCACGAGGCCCTTGTTGAAATATTTCTTATCTCAATAACATTCAAACAAATCTAACTGGAATATAAATGTACAACAACGGAAAGCTTACCCCAGGCAGCCACAACTCGTTTTGCCATAAAATGAGTTTCGGCTGATGCAAAGACAGTTATGAGAAGCTGATACATGTTGGTGCCCTCGACCAGCATCCAGGCAAAAGCAGAGATCACCAGGTAGTGAAGCTGAGTTAAGAAAATTTGAAAGGCACAGATTATAATCAAAATGCAAGAAAAAGCTGCAAAAATTCACAAATACAAATGAACCTTTTCAGAGATGTGTTTATTATGAAAAAAGACTTTAAAAACAAAGATTAGTGTGTATTTCTCCACTGCAAGCAGTTGTGGTTAAGACATTTAAACAATTATATTATGAATTTAGATAAATTACTCTAAAAAGGGAAAATAAATTAACAGAAAATATTTATGGGATGTTTCACATACTGTAAAAGTTTTCCTTACATCAATGTTTATTATTATCAAGCCCTTATCTTGAATGTTAAAACTTTGTTTAACAAGGCCTTTCAGCAAATATGAAAGATAAAAACTGAAATGGCATCAAGCAAAAAGCTTACATTATTTAAATTTCTTGAAACTTCACATCACATACCTACACCTTAGACAATGGTAGTGTTTTTAAATCTGTTTGGAATATTATCAAAGAAAAGCACAAGTTTGGAATGAATTACTTGGTTACATAAAAATAAAAATTGATTGCATTAAGAACTAAATGATAAAATGTACTGTACTGAAATGATAATTAATGAATGTTATCTGCATAAGTAGTGTCATAACTAGTAAAAAGGACAAAAGTATAAACATACAAACTAGTACAATGGGAAAAACTTACTGAAGCTGCAAATACAGTGCAGATGACAGAGGGTGGCTCTAGGAAGGTGGCACATAAGAAAACTAGGTTGAGGAGGAGAAGAGCGAGCGAAAGATTCATCACAATCTTTCCGCTCCGATCTCGGTTGAGGGTTCTTTTTATGGGAGCAAGAAATAATCATTAGATACGAAAAATCAAAGGCATTATGCAATATTCTCAAATAAATTACTGTTGTATTTGGAAATTGCATCTAATTTGTACAATGATGATAGTCAACTATCAGTGCTACGTAATGTAATATCTGTGAAAGAATCGGAGCAATCCACACGGCAACAAATCACTTACTCCTAGCTGAATCCAGTCATGTAGTGTCAATTACTATGAAAGTGTGGTGTGAACAATATTTAGAAAACTGTCTTATAGATAATTACATGAATTGAAAGAGTATATTTGAGAACTCATTATACATCCTAAGGTTGGCAGTTCAGTAGATTTGGGAAATAAATTAGACCATTCCATTTGTACTGTAGTTTATGGTGCTACATATGCTGGTCAATTTCAGGTAATGCATATTCAGAGTGAGTTACTCTCCCCAATTAATTTACCGAATCCTTCAGTGAACTACTTTATCAAAGTTTTGAAATAATTTACTGCAGCCTAATAGTATCAATGGTGAGGGACATTAGCCCCTATCCCCAAATTGAATCTGAGGAATTCCAAATATAAAATTAAATGGCCTTGAAGGCTGACTTTACTATCCTTGATATAAAACTTGTCTTGTTATACTTAACTAGCCTTTTCTAATGTCAACAACAACTAATTATTTGGCTCTCTGCAAATCCTTTATTAATCAAATCCTTCTGCCACTAAATGTGATTAATTTGGTTGACTCTGTTCCTGTAGTTTTACATACTGATAAAACATTTATTTCATACCATACTGTACTGTCTTTCATTTAGCATTTTAGCACTGGTTAACTAACTTGACAGCCTGATAACATTTAATACCAAGTGCAATTCTGCACTTAGTAAACCAACTAAATTAAGTTTTTGACAATATATCAAAGAAGACATATCATTTGAAAATATTTTCCATAATTCAGCTTACAATTGGCTTCCAAACTGTCACTTATCGCCTCACTCCGCCTGGACATACCTTACAAAAATGGGGTTTTGACGAAGGGAAAGCCTATTTTTGGGGAGGTGCTATGTAGTCACAAATAATTTCCTGTGAAAGGCTAGAACAATGAATCCAATAAAACATAAATACCAAAGAAATATTGTCTCCCCCGCTCTAGGGCAAATGTATCAAAGTGCATAGCATAGACTCAAGAGTGTAAACAAGATATCTTCTCAGGATGTGGATCTCTGAAAATATAGTTATGAGGTAGACACCAGACAGAGATTACTTTCTCCTAACTCTAGAGCCAAAATATAAAGCGGATCTTGTCTCTACAGACACTTTTCCTTTTTGACTAGAAAGAGAAGGTGCACTGAATAGTCCGCCCCGGAATTTTAGATACCTGCCCTTTTCTGACTCCTTTTCTCAGCTTCTTTCTTAAAAATGACTCAAGTTCCAGTGTTCTGATTGGATGAAAGTTGTGGCATGCAGGAGAATTTGACATCCACGACCAACCGAAACCCCTATAACACTACACCAACTGAGCAAATTCCCCAACGTTCTGGAGAACGATGGAGATGACCGCCAACTTATCAGACCCTCTGATTCCCTCAGAATGACTCTAATGGCTTCTCAATATCCAAAGTTTGACTGGCCATGGGATGGGCCACAACTTAGGTGAAATAGCAGTACTGCCCCTGCTCCTTTTGAGGAAACATAGGTATAGGTTGAGGCTTGGAATGAGAAAAAGGGTTAGTCTCTACAACTTTGCTTTTGAACCTGCTAATGGTTCTTATAGACTGCAGGTTTGTGAAATGAAGTCTTCTACTCATTTTAGGAAGGCCAAAAACCTTTCCTCCATTCTCTGGAAGTGAAGTACCCATTGCTTCCACTTGGCTTTGGCTTGGGGGCTTGGGGGAAGAGGGATTTGCATACAGGTTCACTGTAAAAACATTCCTCTACTTCTACCTCTTCCAATTAAATTCTGCCAAATTTGAAGTGAGGTGCCATGCCTGACCACAAATTGACTTTAAAGTTCTGCATAGGCTTGTAGATACGTTTACACAGTGGCATTTCTACCACAGAGGTGGTCATCTAGGATCCCCCATAGAATTCACACTTCCAAAGAAGCCACAGCAGACACTTAGTTAAACAAGGTCTGCTGGCCATCAATTCTGCAGTCCTAAGATGATCTATAACTAAAGAAAATGGTCGCCCAATTGAATGGTAGAGCATCCCATTTTTAGGAGAAAGACTTCACGAAACCCTTTTAGTTTTATGAATCCCTCAAACTCTTCTGTATATACAACCCAAAAGGGCTATATTCTTGGGAAAGGTAAAGTCTCTCAGCAGCATCTCCCTCACTAACTCAGATGCCAATTTCAACGTTTTGGACAAAACGTAAGTTCTTGGCCTGGCACTATTCTTTAGACCATAGAAGCATCTGGCAAACTTTGGTATAGAAAAAAACTCAGCATCTGAAATTGGCTCAACTGAGGTATTTCAATCAGACTTATAAGGTATCCTTCAGTGTTAGCTAGAGACATGCCTAGGAGATGGATCTTTGAACTTCCATCATGATACTAGAAATGATGGAAGGTTTTCAATTTTTCTGTCATTGAATGGTAAGTCTATATACTTATGTCAAAGAATATTCAAATTAGGCTAAAAGGCGGATCTAACACAGGATCACCAAGGGTTTTCTGCTGCTCCCCCCCCCCCCCCGAATAATCAAGCCTTCAATACTTAAAATGGAAGGGAGAGCTCTCACCAAACCCTACCTTGGAAGCTGGAAACCAGAAGGTCCACCCACAGCCGAGTCCACGGGAATGGAAGAGAATATACCCTGAAGCCTTCCTTGGAAGCAGGTAACACGAAGGCTAAGCCACAGCCGAATCCAAAGGAACGAAAAGAAGAGCACCCACTGGTGCCTTCCTTGGAAGCTGGTAACCTGAAGGTCCAGCCACAGCCAATTTCCAGGCTGGAGTGGAAAGGAACTACCTGGAAGGGCAGCACCTCCAGTGGGCTGAATGTAAAGGATACAGATTGAAGTCTCAACTATCTTGGCTATAACTGAAGCATCTGCAGGAGATGCAATAACCATGCAGGAGATGCAATAACTATGATAACTGGGCTGAAACTAATTACGCCAGATATTTTAATCACAAAAATTTGTCAGATTAATTAAGAATTTTGACAAAAGGGAAGTTATTAAGTTCTAAAAATAAAATTATTAAGATAAAACATCTAAATTTATTATTCAATAAGAAGAGGATATTATATTTTAATAGGAGGGAGGGTAAACAGCTAAATCCCATCCATGTTTCAAGAAGCCTGGACAAACAGCTAACAACGATGACTAGTTAATAGATGGAGGCACAGGTAGACTGGATCCAGGTGGTACAGCAGATTCATTCTGCAATTCATTGATGATGTAATAATTATGTTACCCATAAAAGATGATTTTCAGCACTGGAGGTGCTGTTTCAAGTTAAAGAGCACCTGAACTTAAAAGTCTCTTTTATACATATTGAGTCTATGCTTTGCACATTGAAACACTGGCCCTAGAGCAGGAGAGACAATATTTCTTTGGTATTAATGTCATATTGGAGTCCCTGTTCTAGTATTTTACAGGAAAGATCCTTGGAGACCACCGAAAACATTAACTCAAAAAATTGTAATTATAGTACTAATCATTTTGATACAATAAAGAAAAGTAATGTACTTTATACTTGAAATATATTCATTCAGCTCTGAAAACTTCTTACTTGTATTATTACATAACTTACCTAAAGATTGCATATGTTGCAACTGTTATGGCTAATCCAGCTGTACTCAAAGCAAGGCCAACGTAAGTGATTACAGACAGCGCATCCTCATGGACACCTAAATGAGCTGGCATAGGGTCAAGGAGGACAGAAAATGCTGTCAAGTGAGTAGCCTCGCAAGTAATAACACCTTCTGTTACCACAGTCTTGACGCCATCACTCAGCCAATCACGTACTAGAGATATAATTAAAAGCATTTATAAAATCATCATTGGAATACATGAGTTTAGTTTAACATATACAGTATAATCTTACAACATATTACATGAATACTGTTTTTTTAATGAAATACTGTATAATAAAATTAAATAATTTTTGTGGGCGAGAAACACAGTACTGGACAGGGCAGGGCTTTGTACTGTAATATAGCTACATCTAATATAAAACAATGTATATTAATATGATTAAAATTTCAAGTTCAAGTAATACAAATGGAAGAAAACATTAGTCTTACCTTGATCATCCCAATAGACGCAACTGGGCTGGAAGACATCGACACTTGCGTCAGTGGGGATGTAGTAGACAACTGGATCAGACAAGTTGCTAATGACAGAATCAGTGACCTTGGCCGATAATACTGGCATGCCAACAGATCTGCCACCGCGGAAGAATTTATCATTACCATAAGATGCGAACTCCAGTCGCACATTTTCCGTTTCAGCCATTGACAAAACTTGTGAGGGTAACATGAGATACGGTTCCTGGAAAATTATTATTTACATCAATAGAAGGTGGTAGATGAGAAAAGATCTATTCATTGTAGCATACTAGACCTTTTTCCAATAATGTGTTGATCATCATTGTATGAACTAGTACTGTGCTGTGATTCTTCTCCTTGTATATTATAAAAGCAAAAATCTGACAAGTGTTACATATGCATGTGTAAGGGGGATGGTTGAGATCTCTAAAAGCAGATGCATAACCCATTGCCATGTTGAAGTATGCTTACATTTAGTATTCTATTAATTACTATTTTGTCGATAAAACTAAGTTATAAAAGACAAAAAATAAATAATAGACGTCAAAAGAGCTCTTTAATTATTTACTATTTTCCATAACTCTGCACACGACTGAAACTAGAAAAAATGTTGAATAATGTTATTTTCATTAGTAAAATAAATTTTTGAATATACTTACCCGATAATCATGTAGCTGTCAACTCCGTTGCCCGACAGAATTCTACGGACGGGATACGCCAGCGATCGCTATACAAGAGGGGGGTGTACTCACCAGCGCCATCTGTGGCCAGGTACTGCAGTACTTCTTGTCAACACCACCTCAATTTTTCCTCGGTCCACTGGTTCTCTATGGGGAGGAAGGGTGGGTCAATTAAATCATGATTATCGGGTAAGTATATTCAAAAATTTATTTTACTAATGAAAATAACATTTTTCAATATTAATCTTACCCGATAATCATGTAGCTGATTCACACCCAGGGGGGTGGGTGAAAACCAGTGTACATGTTAATCAAGAAGCTAAGTATCCCGTATTTCATATTATCAGTTATTCAAAATAACAATGAAATTATAAGTACCTGGTAAGGAAGTCGACTTGAACCATTACTCTGCCTTTAATAAGTTCGTCTTCCTTACTGAGCGCAGCGTTCCTCTTAGGAGGCTGAACAACTCTAAGGTGCTGAAGTATAAAGGGCTGCAACCCATACTAAAGGACCTCTACACAACCTCTAACCTAGGCGCTTCTCAAGAAAGAATTGACCACCCGCCAAATCAACTAGGATGCGGAAGGCTTCTTAGCCTACCGTAACAACCCAAAAACAACAATAAAAGCATTCAAGAGAAAGGTTAAAAAAGGTTATGGGATTAAGGGAATGTAGTGGCTGAGCCCTCACCTACTACTGCACTCGCTGCTACGAATGGTCCCAGGGTGTAGCAGTTCTCGTAAAGAGACTGGACATCTTTGAGATAGAATGATGCAAACACTGACTTGCTCCTCCAATAGGTTGCATCCATAATACTCTGCAGAGAACGGTTCTGTTTGAAGGCCATCGAAGTAGCCACAGCTCTCACTTCGTGTGTCCTTACCTTCAGCAAAGCAAGGTCTTCATCCTTCATGTGAGAATGAGCTTCTCTAATCAGAAGCCTTATGTAATACGAAACTGCGTTCTTGGACATAGGCATCGAAGGTTTCTTAATGGCACACCATAAGGCCTCTGATTGTCCTCGTATAGGTTTTGACCTTTTAAGATAGTACTTTAGAGCTCTGACAGGGCAAAGAACTCTCTCTAGCTCGTTACCCACCATGTTGGAAAGGCTAGGAATTTCGAACGATCTAGGCCAAGGACGTGAAGGAAGTTCATTTTTTGCCAAAAACCCGAGCTGTAAGGAACATGTAGCTGTTTCGGATGTGAATCCTATGTTCCTGCTGAAGGCGTGAACCTCACTAACTCTTTTGGCTGTTGCAAGGCAGACGAGGAAAAGAGTTTTGAGAGTAAGGTCTTTGAAAGAGGCTGACTGGAGAGGTTCAAATCTAGGAGACATAAGGAACCTTAAGACTACGTCTAGATTCCAGCCTGGAGTGGACAAGCGACGTTCTTTAGAGGTCTCGAAAGACTTAAGGATGTCCTGTAGATCTTTGTTGGAGGAAAGATCCAAGCCTCTGTGGCGGAAAACTGTTGCCAACATACTTCTGTACCCTTTGATCGTAGGAGCCGAAAGAGATCTAACATTCCTAAGATGCAACAGGAAGTCAGCAACTTGGGTTACAGAGGTACTGGTAGAGGAAACTGCATTGGCTCTGCACCAGCTTCGGAAGACTTCCCACTTGGATTGATAGACTCTGCGAGTGGATATCCTCCTTGCTCTGGCAATCGCTCTGGCTGCCTCCTTCGAAAAGCCTCTAGCTCTAGAGAGTCTTTCGATAGTCTGAAGGCAGTCAGACGAAGAGCGTGGAGGCTTGGGTGTACCTTCTTTACGTGAGGCTGACGTAGAAGGTCCACTCTTAGAGGGAGAGTCCTGGGAACGTCGACCAGCCATTGCAGTACCTCTGTGAACCATTCTCTTGCAGGCCAAAGGGGAGCAACCAACGTCAGCCGTGTCCCTTTGTGAGAGACGAACTTCTGAATAACTCTGTTGATGATCTTGAACGGCGGGAATGCATATAGATCGAGGCGGGACCAATCCAGCAGAAAAGCATCCACGTGAACTGCTGCCGGGTCTGGAATTGGGGAACAGTACAATGGGAGCCTCTTGGTCATCGAGGTAGCGAACAGATCTATCGTTGGCTGACCCCACAAGGCCCAAAGCCTGTTGCACACGTTCTTGTGAAGGGTCCATTCTGTGGGGATGACTTGACCCTTCCTGCTGAGGCGATCTGCCGAGACATTCATATTGCCTTGAATGAATCTCGTTACCAGCGTGAGGTTTCGACTTCTTGACCAAATGAGGAGGTCCCTTGCTATCTCGTACAGCTTCCTCGAATGAGTCCCTCCCTGCTTGGAGATGTACGCCAAGGCTGTGGTGTTGTCGGAGTTCACCTCCACCACCTTGTTTAGCAGGAGGGACTTGAAGTTCATTAAGGCCAGATGTACTGCCAACAACTCCTTGCAATTGATGTGAAGCGTTTCCTGTTCCTTGTTCCATGTTCCCGAGCATTCCTGTCCGTCCAAGGTCGCGCCCCAGCCCGAGTCTGATGCGTCCGAATAGAGATGAAGATTGGGGGTCTGAACAGCTAACGAGAGACCCTCCTTGAGAAGGATGTTGCTCTTCCACCACATGAGAGTAGTCTTCATCTCTTTGGTAACAGGAATAGAGACCGCTTCGAGCGTCATATTCTTGTCCCAGTGAGCTGCTAGATGGTATTGAAGGGGGCGGAGGTGGAGTCTCCCTAACTCGGTGAACAGGGCTAACGATGACAGGGTCCCTGTTAGACTCATCCACTGTCTCACCGAGCATCTGTTCCTCTTCAGCATGCTCAGGATGCACTCTAGGGCTTGGTTGATTCTTGGGGCCGACGGAAAAGCCCGAAAAGCTTGACTCCGAATCTCCATTCCCAGGTAAACGATGGTTTGGGAAGGAATAAGCTGGGACTTCTCTAAGTTGACCAAAAGACCCAGTTCCTTGGTCAAGTCCAAAGTCCATCTGAGACTCTCCAGACAGCGACGACTTGTGGGGGCTCTTAAAAGCCAGTCGTCTAAATAAAGGGAGGCTCTGATGTCCGCCAAGTGGAGGAATTTCGCAATATTCCTCATCAGTCGCGTAAACACCAGAGGTGCCGTGCTTAGGCCAAAACACAGGGCTTGGAATTGGTACACAACCTTTCCAAAAACGAATCTCAGAAAAGGTTGGGAGTCTGGATGAATGGGGACGTGAAAGTAGGCGTCTTTCAGATCCAACGAGACCATCCAGTCCTCCTGCCTGACCGCTGCTAGGACCGACTTCGTCGTCTCCATAGTGAACGTCTGCTTGGTGACATAAGCATTGAGCGCACTGACGTCCAGCACCGGTCTCCAACCTCCTGTCTTCTTGGCCACCAGGAAGAGACGGTTGTAAAAGCCCGGGGATTGATGATCCCGGACTATCACCACTGCCTCCTTCTGTAACAGGAGCGACACCTCTTGATGTAACGCTAGCCTCTTGTCCTTTTCCTTGTAGTTGGGAGAGAGGTTGATGGGAGAAGTGGTCAGAGGGGGATTGCGGCAGAATGGGATCCTGTAACCCTCCCTTAGCCACTTGACAGACTGGGCGTCTGCACCTCTTCTTTCCCAAGCTTGCCAGAAGGTCTTGAGTCTGGCTCCTACGGCTGTCTGGAGAGGAGGAGAGTCAATGTTTGCTTTTCGAAGACTTGGCACCTTTCTTGGACCTGCCCCTGTGACCGTCTGGGCGGGTACTTCCTCGGCTGGGGGCTCTGCCACGAAAGGGCGGAATAAATCTGGTAGCAGGAGTATCAGCCACTGGGGTGCGGTAAGTTCTTGGTACTGAAGGTGTAACCTTAGCCTTCCGTGCTGAAGAGGCCACGAGGTCATGCGTATCCTTCTGTATAAGAGCCGCAGACATTTCCTTGATAAGATCCTCAGGAAACAGGAACTTAGAAAGAGGAGCAAAAAGTAACTGTGACCTTTGGCAAGAGGTGATACCAGTGGAAAGGAAGGAGCAAAGTTGTTCCCTTTTCTTGAGGACTCCCGATACAAACATAGAGGCAAGTTCGCCGGAACCATCGCGAATTGCTTTGTCCATACTGGACATGATCAGCATGGCCGAGTCTTTGTCAGAAGGGGCAGTCTTCTTGCTCAAGGCCCCCAGGCACCAGTCGAGGAAATTAAAAATTTCAAAGGCGCGAAAGACTCCCTTTAAGAAGTGGTCCAGGTCAGAAAAGGTCCAGCAGACCTTAGAGCGTCTCATAGCCGACCTTCGTGGAGAGTCAACCAAACTTGAGAAGTCAGCCTGGGCAGAGGCAGGGACCCCCAAGCCTGGTTCCTCTCCCGTGGCATACCAGACGCCCGCCTTAGAAGCTAGCTTAGGAGGCGGAAACATAAAAGACGTCTTTCCTAGTTGCTGCTTGGACTGCAACCAATCCCCTAACATTCTCAAAGCTCTCTTTGATGATCTAGCAAAGACAAGCTTAGTGTAGGCAGACTTAACAGGTTGCATGCCTAGAGAGAACTCGGATGGAGGAGAACGAGGGGTAGCAGAAACAAAGTGTTCAGGGTATAACTCTCTGAACAGAGTAAGGACCTTGCGAAAGTCAATGGAGGGTGGCAATGACTTGGGTTCCTCCACATCAGATGAAGGATCATCCAGGTGAGCAGCTTCATCCTCAGAAACCTCATCACCTGAGTGTTGAGAAGCGAGAGGTAACGATAAAGCAGTATGCTGAATGGCTGAATCCTGAAGAACGGGTGCATGCGCACTAGCGGATTCATCCTCAAGACTCTGCTGAAGAGGATGAGGGCTGGTAATGACAAAGTCCTGAGGCTGGGATGAAGGAGGTTCTGCGGGGGTCTGAGGAGCAAGCGTGGTGAGAGTCGAATGCTGTAAAGCATGAGGCTCATGCTGCATAGTCTGCGGTTCAAGTTGAATAGGTAGCGGCTTAAGCTGAGAAGAATGTGGTTGCTGCATGCGTTGAGGTGGCAGTCTCATAGCATGAGGTTCCTGCCTCAAGAGTTGCGCTTGCCTCAAGGGTTGAGGTGGCTGCGCAGAGAGAGGCTCTTGTCCCACGAGTTGAGGTTCTAGCCTCAAGAGTTGAGGTGCTTGCCTCGAGAGTTGAGGTTCTCGCCTCGAGGAAAGTGGAGGTGGCTGCTGCAAGAGTTGAGGTGGCTGCCTCAAGGATGGTGGAGGTTGTCGCACCGCAAGAGGTTGCTGCCTCGAGGATGGTTGCAACGCAAGAGGCTCCTGCCTCAAGGGTAGAGGAGGTTGCTGCAAAGCATAAGGCTCCTGCCCCAAGTGTTGAGGAGGTTGCCGCGTGGCAAGAGGCTCCTACCTCAAGGAAAGTGGAGGTTGCTGCACAGCGCTGGTATCTGGCAACTCCCAATGCGGCAGCTCACGCATGGAGGTAGCTTGAGGAACCTCAACATCATACGTCTGGCAGGCTGGACTGCGCAGAGGTGGGGGAGCGCTCGCAGGAGGAGGTGTGATAACCTTCTCTGCCTGAAACTCCTGCATCAACACCGCAAGCTGCGACTGCATAGTCTGCAGCATTGCCAACTTGGGATCAACAGAAGTTGAGGTCTGTTGAGGCATAGCTTTAACAGAAGTTGAGGTCTGTTGAGGCATCGCTTTACCTCTCTTAGGAGGCGTGCAGCCATCCGATGACTGCGGCGAGTCCGAACTAGCCCAGTGGCTACACCCGGGCTGTTGGACTCGCGCGGTCTGGACCTTACGCTTAAGAGGCCTTGAGACCTGGGTCCAGCGTTTCCTCCCGGAAACATCTTCTGCAGACGAGGAAATAAAGGGCTCAATCGTCTGAGAGTGGAAGTGACGATCTCTATAAGATACGCCCGCAACCACTGAGGATACTACTGTGCGCCGATCAAGGCCTGCCGAACCCTTTTGCCCTTCGACATTGCTTCTCCCCTGGGCTTGGGAGCTTGCAAGAGGTCCCGGACTGGGAGGACGACTGGCACGCACAGAAGTATCCTCATGCGCAACACTGACACTGACACTAGTCACAGCACTGGCACTACCACTTCCCACTGCACTTTTCACTTTAAGTTCCTTGACATCTGCCAAGAGAAACTTGTGGTCACTCACTACCGACTCCACCTTATCACCTAAAGCCTGAATGGCACGTAAAACATCCGACATATCAGGCTGAGCACTAATAATAGGTTCGGGGGTAGCCACTACAGGGGGAGGAAAAGGTTGAGGATCATGGGGGGAGGAATAAAGTAAAGAGCGAGCCGAACTCCTCCTAACTCTCTCTCTCTCTAACTTAGTCGTATACTTGAGGAATTGAATAAAATCAAATTCCGAAAGCCCGGCACATTCCTCACATCGATCTTCCAACTGACAGGATTTTCCCCTACAGTCGGAACAAACGGTGTGAGGATCAACCGAGGCCTTCGGAAGACGCCTAATACAAGTCCTACATCGTCTTTGGGTAGGAGCTTGAGAATGGTCGGACATCTTGAATCAGAGAACAGTCAAGGGGGGATTCCAAATTAAAGCAAAGATTGTTATACCATTAATCAAAATCAATCCAAAAGCTATCTAAGCTAAGGGAAAAGCTTCCTGTATAGCGAAAGCTGAAATCTCAGAGCAATACTTCACCAAAACCGTGAACAAAGACTCCAAAATCATAAGCGTATCCATGTAGGTCTTGCCGGAAGCACGACAGAGGAAAAATTGAGGTGGTGTTGACAAGAAGTACTGCAGTACCTGGCCACAGATGGCGCTGGTGAGTACACCCCCCTCTTGTATAGCGATCGCTGGCGTATCCCGTCCGTAGAATTCTGTCGGGCAACGGAGTTGACAGCTACATGATTATCGGGTAAGATTAATATTGAAAATATTAATTTCTCATCCTTTCACTACTATCTACAGTTCAAAAGAATTGTAAGAAATATTGAAATTCTAAAATATTCATAGGTAAATACTGCTACCAAGAGATCTGATTCTACTAATAAATGCTGCAATGTAGCAACATTTTTTTTCAGAGACATGACTGCATATTACATCTTATGAACTTTTTTTACTAATAAATGCTATAGGGAAATTATTTCTATGAACCTCCCCAGATGATCATATTACTTCTCCAGAAGCTAGTTTTATTGATGTTTACCCCAAAAATTTTATCAAAATTTTTTCTCATTCTCTTTCCTTTCAAAAGATACAAGCCCCAGTAAAGTAATGAGACAATCTAGCAGATAATGGTTAAGTAGCACGTAAGGGGTTGCCCATTTTTAATTTTTCTCCGTCGCAACTCTCGTAAAGACATAGATCTCCCCTCCCAGATTGTGATAAGTTTTATTGCGTTTTAATTTGATATATACCAGTTTGGTTAGCATTCCTGCACAAGGAAAGCAATGGGTTTTAAACAACTTTTGTGAAGAGTAGGATATCTCACGGTTCCTCTCAGGAATTATGCTCCAAGTCAGCGTTTATCAGGAGAGTATAGATTGTGCAGTGGTAAAGCTTCTATGTTGTAAACAGAATGCCTAACATTTTTTACTCATAACTGGCAAGAAAGGAAATTTTTAGTTCAAGGGGAATAGGCTACTGAGAGATATTTGCTTCTTATGGAGTTGATAACGACAGGGCATGCCAATAACCGTTTATCAGACAAGTTAGTTCATCTGTTAATATGTTAATTTATTTAACTTCTTTGTTATTTTCAGAGGCTAGCAAGCCTTTCCTTGTGGGCATTAAGTCTGTCTTGCCTGGCCGGTTGCTTACACTGACCTAACTTCTAAAGTTAGGTCTAGTGGTTATAAATACAGTTCCTTCAGTAAGGGTTCTGAATGTTCACTGTGCCTTACAAAGTAGAGTTTATTCCATATGAGTCAATTTCTTGAATTACTTTACTTCTTTTGCAGCTCAATCCTTGCACATTACCGCAAACCTAGTTGGTAAGACATTTAGTTTGCGAAGCAGAAGACGGAGTTTGGTAGCTGCATCCATACAGTATATCCCACCTCTCACTTAAGTTAAGTGCTCTTAAACAATATTGTTTTAATTTTAGAGATGGTACTTCATATCATAGATGCTCTTAAAATTTATTGTTATTGGTGATCTATCAGCTCAGCTGGCCAGTTATATCACGGGATTACTCCGGATGACTGCATTTTCGTTTTCTTACAGCTCAGCCAATCGTTCATCACAGGTTTCCTTTACAGTAGTAGGGTAGTTTTAACAATCATATTTACATTACCCTTGAGTCTGGCCATAAAAAACTTGAAAATTATTTTGGACTCTCTGCATTAGTTTGGAACTTTAGTTAATAATGATACAAAATGCTAATTCTCAAATTAAATACATCATCTCTTAGCCAGTACATCCCTCGGGAGGTGCCATTATATTGGCATCCCTATCCATCAGGAGGTTGCACTACACACGCCTCAACATATATGCAACACTAGTGACTAGTGTACCAAACTACCAGTTCTAAACAAGTTAAGTGTCAAGATTTAGCATGCTGGTAATCTTATGATAAAACTAACTCTCTATTTTGTTTTTCCTGTAGGTCTTGATGTGTCTTTCTCATCCATGTATTATTTCAGTTTTACAAAGGTCTCTTCGAGCGATGGATGCCGAGCGTCTCCAGACTCCCGCGGCATCCTTTAGCTGTGCACGAAGCACTGGGTTTGTCACTGAGGCGAATTGTAGAGAGCCTAGAACTCGTTCCTGCTGTCGTCTTGAAATGCGTTTGGATTTCAGTAGTCGCTTGACAGACCCTGCTATTTCCTTCCTTTTCTTCTGGGGGATGGAAAGGCGGTGTGACTGAAGATTCCAGTGGATTCCCAACCACTGAAACTTCTGAGCTGGAGAGAGGCGAGATTTTTTCTCGTTGATCTTGAATCCCAGGTGTTCTAGGTACTGGGTAACTTCGTTGCAAGACTTTGCACACTCTTCGGGCGATGGAGCCCAGACTAGCCAGTCGTCGAGGTAGGCCATCACCTGGACGTTTCTTAGGCGGAGTTGTTGTACTATGGCATCCGCCAGTTTTGTGAAGATCCGAGGGGCCACGTTGAGGCCGAAGGGCATGGCCCGGAAGGCGTAGCTTTTCCTTTGGAGTCGAAATCCTAGGTAGGAGGAAGCGTGATGGTTCATTGGAACGTGCCAGTAGGCATCCGCCAGGTCTATAGAGACCGTATAGGAACCTTGAGGCAGAAGGGTCCTTATTTGTTGAAGCGTCAGCATCTTGAATTTGTTGTTCGCTATGAACTTGTTGAGGGGGGATAAGTCCAGAATGACTCTGAGTTTGTCTGAGTCCTTCTTGGGAACACAAAACAGTCTCCCTTGGAACCTGGTGGACTTTACCTTCCTTATCACCTTCTTGTTCAAGAGGTCTAGAACATATTCTTCCAGAAGGGGGGTTGATTGTTGGAAGAATTGCTGGAAGATTGGGGGTGGTTGAGTCCAACTCCAGCCTAGACCCTTCTTGACGATGCTGTGCGCCCAGGGATCGAAGGTCCAACGATCCTGGAATTGGCGGAGTCTTCCTCCCACCGGAAGCACTTCATTGCTTCTGGTGTCCCGAGGACTTGCTGCCTCGGCCGCTAGCTCCCTTTCCTCCTCTACCTCTGGAGGGACGGCGAGATGTGTCTTTGCTTGCACCCCTGAATGAGCCTCTACCTTTGGCACGAAAGGTAGTTGATTGTTGCTCAAAGGCAGGGGTGAAGACCGGTGACTGTGACAACACCGGTTGGGGGACCAATTGAAAGGTCTGTTGTGGTTGGGCAACCACTTGGGAGGTAGCGGGTCCCGGAAACTGACGTCTTTGCTGACGTTGCTGGGGTTTTGGCTTTTGGGGTTTCCTCTTAGGCTGAGGTCCGTCGTCCTGAGAGGGTTTCCTTTTCCTGGACATGCCCCACTTGTGGAGAAGGTTCCTATTCTCCGTGGCGGCTCTGTCAGTGATTTCCTTCACAAGGTCAGAAGGAAAGAGGTGTTTTCCCCAGATGTTGGAGGAAATCAGCCTCCGGGGTTCGTGTTTCACGGTGGCACCGGCAAACACGAATTCACGACAGGCTCTTCGAGCCTTTATGAAGTGGTACAAGTCCTTCATTACAGTCAATAAGTGGGATTTGGAGAGTACCATGTAGTGGTCTGGTACTCTAGTGTCACAGGCCATAACTTCAAGTTGGACTTGATGAGAAAGAGATGCCGCAAGCCTCTCCTTCGTGTCTTGTTCCCGACGAAGGAGGTGATCGTTGAGCTTAGGGAGGTCTTCATTAAACTGACGTCCGGCGACGTCAGGATCGAGCCTTCCCACGACGAAAGTATGTTGAACATCTTTCCAGTGTCGAGCGTCAGGGGGGGTCACTATGGAGAAGGGTCTGCACTCCTCCAATGCAGGGCAGGGTTTCCCTTCATCCGCCGCTTTAAGGCATGCAGCTAAGGCCTTTTCCAAGAATGGAAGAACCGCAGTTTCAGGTGCAACGTAAGTAGGGTGCTTCTTGCTCAATGCCGGAAGCTTAGAGCAGGTAAAGCCTCTACTCTTGAATGCGGAGGCTAGCATAGCCTGGGCCTTTGCGAGATCGAACACTATCTCTTCCTTAGGTTCGGTCTCTTCCTTCGAGGCAGGTTCGGAACGAAGCCGGACGTAACAGTCCGGGTAGGCCTCAAAGTTTGGGAAGAACTCCACATCTTCCAAAGGGACTGTGCCGATCTTATCACTGACAAAGATCCTGCCGGTCGCAATAACCATATGCTCTGCATACCTCCACGGGTTGGCATGAGAGCAAGCGGGGAGATCCTTGACCGAAATCTTCTTCGGTTCTCTGGATCCTATCATCGACCTGATGGACTCCTGGTTCTCCTTCAGCCTGTCGTCCATGACGGCTCTAATCAATCGGATCAATTCTTGAGTGGAAGAAGAAGGATCCGGAGTCGAGGAGGTAGACGGAATAGACATTTCCGTCGGTGTAGGAGTAGGAGGGGGGATGGACGGGGGAGCGACCTCTTGCTCCGACTCGGCGTATTCCACCTTGTCTTTGTCATCTTCGGCTCCTTGAGCCATAAGCGTTTTCTCCGTGTCTTCCGAGACATCCGAAATCTGTTCGTCATCTTCGGAATCCAAACGACACTCGTGCATGGACTGAGCCATGACTACATCAGGTTCCACCGTAATTTGGACAGTGGGGATCACGTCTTTGGGTACCACTGAGTCAGGGGAGGCCTTAGGGAACAACAGTGACCTCAGTTCTTCGGTGGCCAGGTACGGTCCGGTAGCATTTTTCTGGAAGCCACGCACCCACTTGCGCAGCTTTTCACGAGAAATGTCTCTAATCTCCGCTGAGGGAGGATTATGGAAGGCCTCAACTAGGTGAGCCTGACAGACCGTACAGTTCAGTGGATTCCAAAACTTCAAATCCCCTTTCTTGTCTGCACAAGGGGCGTGAGTCCTGCAAGCCGTATGCCCGTAAAACTGCGGGCGTTTCACAGCGCAGAAGGCGAAATCACACTTCATCTGCTCCTCCTGTGGAAGAAAGAGAAAATGAGTATGGGGGAGTCATAAGAATGGCTCTTAAACTAAGTTAATATTCATTATTAATTTTAACTTAATGAAAGGTGTGATGCATAGAGAATGAAAATAGTAAAGGAGAACATGCTCCATGCATCTCGCCCGGCTGGTTACCATAAGCTTGGTCCCTGGATAATCCGAGTGACCGAGGGCACCGGATATAATTCCTTAGAGCTCCAAGTATTTTGGAATTCCGTGGAAAAATCCAAGGGCAAGATTGGGACCGAGATCATTCGGTTCCAAGTTAAGGGCCAGAAGGCCTCTTTTAAAGGTAACTGCTTCTGGCAACCAGCCGTGCTAAGATGCACATAGCATGCTGGAATTAGAAGAATGCAAAGAGACAGCATGATCACTAACAGAGCAGTACTAGGTACTGATCTTAATAGTAGAAACAGTCTATCTGTTTGCGATATAGGGCTATCATTGTCCTATGATAGCTACAGGAAGGGGGTGCAAGTATTCTTGACGCCTCCGGGGCATCCGGCAAGCCGCCGGCATGCCGGAGCTCGCTCCAGCATAGATTCTGGCATTAGGACAGACAATGTTCAAAGTCAGTCAAATACCAGGATGGCGGCCGCCGGCACAACGGCGGCACGCCGGCAGGGAGCGGCGGCTCCGGCAGTCGGAGGATGCCGGATTGGTGACTGGGATAAGGATGGTTAAAGCTGTACCGGGTTGCCGGCAGTATATGCCGGCACTCCGGCGGCCGACCGGCAAGCGGACGACAAGCTAGGAGGAGGAGAGCCGCCGGTAGTAGCCGGCGGCAGCCGGCAATCCCTCGGTACACGGGGGGCTGGCGGCAAGGTTAGGAAGAGTCACCAAGTAGGAGGCAGGTATTGCCGACAGTAGAGGCGGCAAGAGACCGGCACCCGGATAGGGAGAGAGACAGGGGGGAGGGGGGAAGGGATGCAGGAAGTACCATCAGGACTCCAGACATCCCTCCCCCTCCCTGAGAGGGTGTACCCATGATAGAGGCAGGCTCTAACATCCATGAGCAGGGGTCACTAGGGACCGGGAGCAAGGTAGCCCAAGGGAGGGCTAGGGAACACCCAAAAAGGGGGGGGGGGGAGACTCCCATATGCAGAGCTATACTAGCAACTAACCTTATAGGACACTATGAAGGTATATGTACCAGAGCGGACTGCACAAGGAAGCTCGGGTAGCCCTACTATTCCACCCTAAGGAGGAGTTGTAGGACAGGGGACAGATGGGTATAAACTAACCTAAGCATAGGCTAGGCTATACAAGAGATAGGTGGGGAGGGAGAAGAGAGAAGTCTTCCAAGGAAGGGTTTCTGTACCAGAGCGGCCACTAGGGAAAGGGAGGACACTCCCTAACCTAAGATCAGGCAGATCAGCTAAAACGGTGCAAGAGTACAGTTTCAGCATGGAACAGAGAAACCTTCCTAACCTAACCTAGAGCAGGGCTAAGAGTCCTGAACTAGGAAAGGAAGAAGACATATTGCTATCGCAGGAAAGTCATAGACTATCCTAGCCATAGAGGTAGGGCTAGCCTAACCTCACTCTCGGACGCAACCCTAAAGGGGGTTCATTCCTTTAGGGAGGACAGAGAGGCGATATATACTCTATTAGACAATTGATCCCTTTACTCAGAAAAGGAATCAAGGCTAAATAGAGGGAATGCCAAGGCAGGGGATGAAGGAAGCATATAGGGGTCCTATCATTAGGTTAGGCTAGAAAGAGTCACTGACTAGCCTATCCCCTATATGGTCCCTGAAGGCGAAAACATTTGCATCACTGTCAAAAGTATTGTAAAATAATGCCACTATCTTCATAACTTAGCCTAGGATCACTAATAAATCATGCATGAACACTTGTATGTAGGCTCCTGGCCTGGGGGCTATAGTAGCCGACTGGTATGAGGTCAATCGATGACCGATAAAAAGCGTCTAAACACGATATAAAAGTTCCTAGCTATGAAGACTAAATAAACTAATGTAATCGATTAGTATATAAGGCCGGAAACGTTGTTGTGGCTAACTAAATAAGACATGCATAACAACAACGACGCCATAAAATGGCGGGTCCGGTAGAGGCACAGCTCTGCCACAAAACAGCAATTATCTCGAAAAGTAATATTTACTTTACGGCCAGAGCTTAATTAAACAATACTGGAACCTTGTACTCAACTTTCCAGAAGAAGGCGAGGCTGAAGGTAACGACATAGCGAAGATGCAAAACGATAAAGTTAACACAGGGAAAATCCGTCTAAGTAGGGCAGCTACTAAACAAAGGATGAAGACGGGCGTGACGTCATTAGAGCAATGGCGTCCGTTTGTTTACGTCTCGAGTATCAGTAGTAGCCACGAGTGAGATTAGCTGTGGAACGGCTCCCAGCTATTCTCAATCCTTTCACACCGAAGCATTAACTCTGTTCGGGGTGAAGATAGCTATGTGGCGCGTTCAGACATGCGCGTCCCCTGTTGTATTACGATGTCTTAAAGGGAAACCTTTGAGATACTCGCTCCAGAAGTTAGAATTCTGTGATAACCTGTGGTTAAATTCTCTGGGAATATCTTAGTAGTCTTATACCCAAGGAAGCTACCAAAAAGGAACCTTCCATCAGGACGCCATGGCTTGAGCCCAAAAAGATTTCTTTGAGCAGAGATGGCTACTCATCTGTAGAGAAAACGATGGCAGTACTACCACTCCAAACAATGATTTTGCTAGAGATCAACTGCAGTACAGGTAGTTTGATTTTTGTTATATTGGGATTTTAACACCATTAACTTTTATGGGGTAGCTCAACTTAGTTCTAGATTCAGAGTAATATTTCAGGCCTATCGTGGCCAATTTTACCCTTAACCTAAATGTTCAAGTGGTAACTAGGGGGTCATCTACACCAGGGTTTCCCAAACTTCAGGACACAATGGAGCCCCTGAGTAGGGCAAAGATTTTTCACGGAGCACTAACAAGATAATTTCTAGAATTTTAATACTAACTAATGATTTTGGGGTTCCTTGACATAAGGCTTAAGCCAAAGGGAGCAACCACAAAAGCATTGACAAATTTTCTTCTTTGGTTGTCTGATATATGAGTCATGAAAATATATACCAGGTAAAGAAAATCACAACTAGAGAATGGTCTTTATTATTGTTCTTCTTAAATTGATAGCCAAAAATCATGCCAGTTAATAACAGAAAGAGCTGTTCAATACAAACTATCAAAACCTATCAGAAATAATAAAAGAAATAACAATGGAATTAGATAAGGAGAAATAACTAATTCAGAATAAAAACAAAATCTAATGACTAAAGTGCAGCTGTTGTTTTGCATTGCAAAGCTTTTCAAAGTCGGGCATGATCGAAGTAACTTGTAGTTTCATATCATTTTCTGCATTCAGCCTATTTCTATATTTAGTTTTAGTAGCTGCATACAAGGAGAATGTTTTCTCACAAAGATAAGTTGTTGGGAAGCGCTTAAAAACTTAAGGACTTGAGCTGCAATTTTTGGACAGTTTTCAAGTAGGTTTACCCAAAATGTTGAAAGTTCACTTTCCTTAAATTCTGCTTTCAACTCATAGTTGGTTGAAATGTCTATTATCTGTTCCCTCTCTCTCGAAGACAGTTCTTTTGTGTTTTGCGAATCAAGATATGGATCTTGAATCCAGAGAAAGTTTTCAGTATTAGAAATAAAATACTTGCCAGTTGATTCAATCATCGTAGACAGATGCTGAGAGATAGAGACTTTTATGTCTGTATGCAGAGAAAGCTGGTTGGCAAGTAGATATTCACAAAGGCGTTCAAACATTCCTATTTTCCGTCGAGAATGCAATCATTCCAGAGCTTCAGCTTGTGTTGGAGAGCAATTATCTTACTTTGAGCTTCGAAATATGTAACTTTAATTGCCTTGCAATGAAATATTTATTTCATTTAAATGAGCAAAACTCTGAAACTCTTTACACCTGTAGTTATGTATCATATCTCTTTCCAGTAAAAAAGATCAATAATTAAATGTCTGCAGCCATTAAATTTTTCCATATAAAGCATTTGGTCTTCTTTAAGAAAGGGCTTCCAGAGCCTTTGGGAAACCCTGATCTACACCGTTCAGTAATGGGTCTTATGGTACGTAGTTTACCCCAGTTTCAGTTCCTCTTGCAGATCCTCAATTCGCTCGTGTAGGTGTCGGTGGCGGGGTCCAACTGTGTTCTCTAGGGCCTGTCACGGCCCTTCCCTTTGATGAAGGGATTATCTAAATGGAAGACAGCCTGTGAATAGTGGTTTTCACACGCCCCTGTTGTATACACGACACCCACAAGGTGATCGCGCGAGGGTAGTAACCTCTGCATTCCATGCTTTTATCTTTCTCTAGTATATTTGGAAGATTTATATTAGAAAAGTGTAAAGAAGGACTTTTTTCACCGGCCGTCACAGGTCTCTCCCCAGAAATAGATTTTTCCTTCGTCAAAATCCCTTTACTTATCGATTGGCAGCAATGAAACAATCTCCAGATTGTTTATATACAGGTACTGCACATTAAGATATCTTCCTCTGGTTTAGTTGACAATTATTACCTGGAATGTGGACAATGCTTACCAATCAAGTTAACAGTTCCAAGCAATAAAGGAAACTTGCAAGTAGTTAAGGGAAAGACTAGGCTAGTTAAATATGCCGGGGTGATGACGATAATGACACGCCTTCACTTTTGGACAACGCACAAGTTCAGCCATCTTTCGATACTGATGAGTTTCACAAGCTCTTCATGTAAGTTGTTTCTTTGGTTAAACTTCAGAAGTCTAGTGAATCCTCAATTAATAATAATAATTCTAATCATCCTCACAAGACTAAATTCCATTGCCAAATCTATCCTAGACCCCCCAAGGTCAATCTAATATTAATAGCATTTCATTCTGTATAGGTTCTGAAAGTACAGTGAACCCATTGAAAGTCTCACGCAGAGCTTTGAAATCTTTACATTCTTTAGTTCCTTCTGCTGCTGAACCCTTGCAAAATCCCAGTCCTAGCTGCTCTTTAAGACAACTAAATTGTGCAGCAGAGGACCAATTGGGTTGTCTTGACCCTAATATCCTTGCACTCTCTACAGTAAGCGCTTCTCATCAGTCTCATATTACTTATGTGGTTGACATAGCATATTGTATGATTCCTTTAAACTCTGAGGGGGTAAACAACGTTTCAACCTAAATTGATAGATTTCATCATGTTTCAGACGACAGTGTACTGTACATTGTTTGCTTGCAAACTTGGCCACTTGCTTTTCTCACAATAATGTTACCTGGGTTAATTGAGGTGCTAATACATTAAAGACTAAAACGGGTCCAAGTACTCCTGCAGTTTTGCCCTTTGCAAATGGTAAACAATCTGATAGAACAGCTGATTCTTACATTTACAGGTAATCAGATATGGACTGTAATTTAATCACTTTCCTTTGCATTCTATTATAGGGGTTGTTTTGAATCTCATAGAAGAGTAATTTGCAGGACATCAGGATTTGGATATAATTCTAAGCTATCTGACTCACTTAGACAAAACTATGTCAGATGGGACCTTCTAAGCACAAAATTGAACATTAACTTTTTCTCCTATTTTGGGATCTGTGTTAGATGGACTGAGCATTGATAAAGTAGTTGCTCAAGTAGAGAGTAGAACTAAAAGATGTCCTGAGGCCAGTCTCTGGAAATATTCAATCTCAAAGAACCCAACAAGGAGGCTGTTTTGTTCAAGAAATAACACAGCAGAATTTCATTTCAGTAGATATTTCAGAAGGATTCCCAAACCAAACTCGAAAAACTTATGGTGAAACAGCATGACGGTACTTTTCTCCTTAGTCCAGTAGGGGAAAGACTGTCTCACTTCTTCCCCCATTGGGAAAGACTGCAGCCTGACCAGTGGGTATTAACTGTCCTCTAGAAGTATTAAAAGTCTACCTTTATTTTCTATAAAAAACAATAGTTGGTTCACTTATGAGGGTAAGTCTACGAATGTATCACTAACTAGAACTAGCTAGCTACATACAGAGTAAACTACTGTATAGTACAGCTACTTTTTTGAGGTGGATGAGAGCTCAAGTTGACTGTCTTATTTGCCTTCATTCAGAGTTAATCTGTTTTAAGAGTAAGAGTCGGCTACAATTTCCATTTTCACTTCAATTTATTAGAAATGATTGCACGTATTTCATCTGATAATAGTAGTCCTTGTTGAGTAAAAGACGTTCAGAATATTTGAAAAAAACTACGAACACTACAATAGTGCCCAAAATTGACTAGGTGAGAATAGAATGTCAATTTTGGATTCAAATCCTATATAAACCTTGTAGATTATGTTCCTAGACATTGGAAGTAAGCCTAAATCTCTTAAATGTTACAGAAAAGTTTTCTTGGGCAAAGAATTCTGGTGTTAGATGGACATTATCTTAAGAAATCTTGACTTTCTTACGGAGATTATTGGCCTCTAGGTCCAACGACGGCTGCTGCTGTGCCCTTTTTTTGAATAAAATTAAGTTATAGATTTTTTTTTCATTATTCCAATATTGATACAAAACCATCTGAGGACCTACTAGGAAATTGTTACCTTTCTCTTTCCATCACTGGCATTCTGCTTTCATCAGAGTGTGGGAATCTAATATTAACATCAGAAGAGATTCATAGACATAAACAGAATTTTAATGATAATTCTTTTCATTTCTACACTCACCTGATGTTCATATACATATCCTCCCACCTCCTACTGACTTGTGATGTTAAGGAATAGGGAATAGTTGTGACCTTGAAACTGAAAAATGGGCAAATATTAAGATGCTACTTACCATTAACTGCTGGATTGTCTCATTACTTTATTGGGGCTTATACAGTATATTTTGAAAGGAGAAAAAATGGGGAAACATTTAATAGATTTTTGGGGTAAACGTTGATAAAATGAGCTTATGAAAAGGAACCAACATGAACATCAGGTGAGTATGGAAATAAAAATTTTATCAAGAAAATTCTATTTTTCTTTTCAGAAGGATGAACATGCAGAATACAGTACCTTTGGAGGAGTAGGAGATGAAGAATTGGCTTCTCGTTTCTTCCTGCTGTCTTTTAGTAATGCATTATTGTCATTACCATCGTTCATGTGGGGTCGAAAAGTGACAGCATTGTCAGAAACCTTCAGTAGTCTCGCTTCCAGCACCAAATTATTTGACCTGAAATTATAATTACGGTTATACGACTTCAATGAGAAGTGTAACTTGAGTAGGGCAATGGAATTAAGAAACACAAATATCTAAAGGTAACAGAAAGAGATGTAGTGTTATAACTACTCATGGAATACATGGAATATTTTTCTTCCAGCTAGAATTAAGTGTCCTAATAGGGTGGGTAAAGTTCCTCACATCCAAGAAATTGAATTTAGCAATAACAGTATATGCATTTAGTGTTTGAACTGGAAATAGTGAAACAAAAGGGAGATTTTCCTGCACACATCTGGAAAGGTTATGTATGCCATGCCTTTGTAATTAATAGTGGCAGGAGTATCATGTATGAAAATAACACCGAAAGTGCTTGTATCCTATAGGATACACTTTCTCAGAATTTGTGAAATGGGAGTTCAAGCTCCGCTCAGGGCCAATAGTTTCTAGTAGTTCTTGCACCCTCACTGTACTTGTGAACTTATAAATCCACCTGCTGAGTTATCAGCCACCATTTCCTGGCCTTCCATGATCCTACCTTGGGAGGTGAGGGGGCTTGGGTACTGATCACACTCACTCACTCACTCACACACACACTATATATATATATATATATATATATTTATATATATATATATATATATATTTATATATATATATATATATATATATGTACATATATATATACATATATATATATAAATATATATACATATATATAAATATATATATATATATATATATATACATATATAAATATATAAATATATATACATTTATAAATATATATATATATATATATATATATATCATTATATATATTTATTCATTTGCAGTAATTAAAGAGGCATCACACTTATGTCAGCTGTCAGGAAAATATATAGTATTCTCATTCTAAAGAGAATAATGAGAAAGATTGATGAAAAGCTGAGAAATGAACAAACAGGGTTTAAAAAAGTTGAAGTTGTACAAACCAAATTTTCATTTTAAGACATGTGGTACAGCGACATATAAAATATAGAAATCCACTTCTGATGGCATTTTTGGGCTATGAAAAAGCCTTTGATAATGTGCACAGGCCAATTTTGTGGAGAGTCCTGTGTTATTATGGAGTTCCTCTTAAATATGTAAATTTGATTAAGTCTATTCATGAGCATAGCAAGTGCAAAGTTAATGTTAGTGGAGTCCTATCAAATGAATTTCCACTGAACAGTGGAGTACACAAAGGGAATTTGTTGCCACTCATGTTATTTATCATCCTCATGGATTTTGTAATGCATAGAACAGTTGGGGATGGTGGAGAAGGATTGGGCTGGATTGGTAACAGGATATTAGCTGACCTGCAATATGCTTATGAAGCTGTCCTTATCAGCAGAACACCACAGGACTTGCAAAGCTTGCTTACCAGAATGCATGAAATATCACACGAGGTTGGGCTCAAGATAAATAGAAGAAAGACAGAGATGATTAGAACGGAATATGCAATGGAAGATGAAATAACATTGGAAGGAAAAAGGACTGAGGTGGAATCATTTAAATATTTGGGAACTATAATATCTAATACAGGATCTTAAGAATTTGAGTTTAATGAAAGATTGAAAAAAGGCCAATTAAACAATGGCTAGGTTAAGTAAAATTTGGAAATCAAATCACGAGAAATCACATAAAAATCAAGCTATATATCAGTTTGGTGAGATCGGTGTTACTGTATGGACATGAGTCGTGGTACGACAATGAAACAATAGTAGGTTTGAGAACAAAGCCCTCAGAAGAATATTGGGAGTTAAATGGGAGGACTGGATTAAAAATGAAACTTTAACAGATTACTCAAAAGCTATTTGTGGATGAGATCATGGTGAGGGGTAGATGGAGATGGTTTGGGCATGCTCTTCCCACTCCCCAAGAGAGATTAATTCACCAAACTTTCAACTGGGTTCGACAAGGCACTATAAGAGGTGGAAGACCCAGGCCTACATGGATGACGACTAAGAAGCGTGAAGTAGATGATGAATAGACTAAGTATTGATTTAAAAGCTCATGGTAGAGATGACTGGCGAAGTCTAACCGAGGCCCTTTGCTTCATTGGTGTAAGAGGGGATGATCATCATATATATATATATATATATATATAACTATATATATATATATATATATATACTGTATATCTAACTATATATATATATATATATATATGGTCAGTCTCTAGGACATTGTCCCGTTCCTTGCCTTTGCCACTCACAATCAAACTTTAAACAAAATATCAAGATAAAATGTGCCCTGGTCAGACCAAAGATGATGTATATTTAAGATACAAGGGCATTAACATGGAAAGAGAAACAAAAGCTGGAGTGATCAGAAATAAGGATGCTGGGGTGGTTTTAGGGGATATTGCTGCGCAACGAGGCTAAAAAACCAAGAAATCTGGATAAAGTTTAGGAATGGTAAAAACTATTTACATAATAAAAGTCAAGACTGAGACAATATGGGTAATGTAGTGAGGATGGATGAGAAGGGAGTGAAGAGGTCTTGGTTGAAACCTATTGGGCATTGAACATCAAGAGAAAGACCAAAAATTAGATGGTATGATAAAAGGAAAGGAAAATTTAAAGAATGATCTGGTAAAGGAAGACACTTTCGATGGAAATAGCTAATGAAAACGTATCAAAGTAACCGACCAATTAGACAGGCGATAGTGGTAGGGATCAAGAATACACAGTAAATTTTATACAATAAAACTACAAATTATAAAATAGGACCTTCCTGTTATTAGAAAACACATTACTGTAGTTTCAATAAATAATACCTACTCCTCGATGTTCGTACTCTTGTATTATCTGAATGCTAATAACACTTTATTGTTGATCTTTGATATGAAAGCTATTCATGTTTCTAACAAACTTGTTTCTTGTTGATATGTTTCCAAGAATAGTACCTTTGTGTACTGAAACCACCTCTTCACTACCAATACGAATATGTATATCTGTTTCTCTCTTAAGCCTATCAGTATATATTTTTAGATGAAAACTGAATTTTTTTTATACTTTATTTGTAACACTCATTACCACTACATGCTCATTTCTATAAACCAAACTTCTCACAAATTTCTTTTGTGTAATGGCTTCTTAAATTGTCCATTACCTCTTCTTTTTGTATTAAAAAAAATCTTTGTTTATTTAACATCTATATACTGTACACCCAAAGAACTGTACAAACAGAGTTATTTTCTGTTTTCTCTTGTGCTTTTATATACATTTGATAACATTTACTATAACTCTAACCTTGCTGACAATACTATAATTCTCCTTCTTGTACTATCAGTCAACATTTTGTCACTAAACATCTGCCACTTCCCATTCTATTCGCACCCTTTCCAGCACAGCAAGATTTTAAAAATCCTGCATCATAAGCTCATATAGAAAATATAACAAAGAAAAAGAAATAAAGCTCCCTTGATCAAAAATATTTCTGCATCAAATACAGTAATTTATTTTATCCTCCTTCCTCACATTTTTTTTTTTCATTGAACAATGTTATGCAAGATTATTTTGTATTCCCCATTATTGTGCCTTTCATTTTTAATCCTTCTATATACTATACCTCTTTCATTTTTTGGGATAGTCATCTTTGACCCATACACCAATCTCACTTAGTGAAACCCATAAAAAAAATCTACATTTTTTTCTATTCTAACCAACTTTACTATATTTTCAGAATTTTCCCTAATCTTTATTCTACTCATACCTGTTTCAATTCCTTCCATACTTTAAAGCCTTCTTCTAAATTGGTAATAACTACTTTATTATAAATAATTATCAACCATATCTGTTTGATTGCATCTTTCAAATATTATTTCCCTCCTGAACTAATAAATTCTATATACGCATATTTTACTTTGTTAAACCTCTTATGATATATTGGTGAGAATGATGCTACCACTTCACAGCATTCCATTTCTGAATGATTGAATGATAGAGGAATACCTGAAATTAGCTTTCGTTAAGCTAAGTCCACTCATACACCTGGTAAAATATTTGTTTCCTCCCTTGGATGAATGAATGATATTCATGATGCTTTGCTTATACTGGTCTTGACAGTAAAGTAAAAAGGCTTACCTGAATTCTACTGTTTCTCCAACATCAAGAGGAACATTTCCGGTAAGTGTGTTGATAGTATGAACCAACTGGTTGGTTGTATTGCTATACTCATCTGCTGCCAACACAGAGTCATTGACCTCCATCATATTACTTATGACTGACACCAAGCTGTTGGCAACCTACAATAAATCAAGTAAACATATGTCAAGAGGTTTACTACTGATCTTGAATAATCATAATCATTAATAAAATCTTCTATTTTCAAATGGGACCTACATCACAGTATTGAGATGATACAACACAAATTGAAATTACATAAATTTAATAAATTGTCAAGGTAAAATATAAATTAAAAATACAAATTTTGGTAAACTTACAGAAGAGTCAATAAGTGCATGTTCCACAAGTTTTTCTAATTGTTTTGCAGCACGTGTAAACATCTGAGCATCAATTGATGGAGGGGAAGAAGTGAGAGAGGCAAGATCCTTTGATGCATTTTCAGCTGTTAATGTTGCCATATCACGGCAAGCTTTAGTATCTGGTGTCTCCCAAGCAGCTGATCCATCTGGTAACAGAACACATTTCCGCACAGCCATGCCATCAGTCTTCTGCTTTTTCGATAATCTTTGTGGAACTTTCCATGTCACAGGCCTATCTTTTCCATCATCTTGTTTGTGCTTACCACTGACTGTAGGATCGACATGCATTGTTTCTGCTTCCTTGATTATTGAATAATCTACTCTCTTTGCTCTATACTGCTCAGGCTCACGACTATGAAAATCTGATGAAACTACCTGTTCATCAGAAGGAGATTCAAGTTGTTCATTATGATTAATTTGAGGCACTGAGGCAGATTTTTCTTTAAATGGTGTTTCACCAATGCGAGGAAGCTCACGTTGTTCACCGATACGTGCAAATTCAACAGGTTTCTCACCTATTCGAGGAAGCTCACGCTGTTCACCAATGCGTGGAAATTCAACAGGTTTCTCACCTATTCGAGGAAGCTCACGCTGTTCACCAATGCGTGGAAATTCAACAGGTTTCTCACCTATTCGAGGAAGCTCACGCTGTTCACCAATGCGTGGAAATTCAACAGGTTTCTCACCTATTCGAGGAAGCTCACGCTGTTCACCAATGCGTGGAAATTCAATAGGTTTCTCACCTATTCGAGGAAGCTCGGGCTGTTCACCAATACGTGGAAATTCAATAGGATTCTCACCAATTCGTGGAAATTCTGCATGATTTTTTACCGTCTGTGGAAGCTCAACTTTTTCCTCCAATCCTAAAAGTTCAATAGGTCTTTTAGTAATTGGCATCTGTCTTTGAGAGCCAAAATTATTTCTCAAAGCTCTCTGAAGATTTATTTGCCTGCCTTCTCGTAAATCAGCTTGTACCTGCACTTCCTCCCTCTCTTGATTTTGCTCAGAATGAACTTGCTGCCTTCGTCTATGAGGTCTTACTTTTCTTGATGTGCCTCTAATGCGAGAAGATATCATACGTCGGCGTGCTCCCATTTTATCCTAGGGAACAGTTACTAATTTAATCAAATGTTGTTAAATTATGTATATAGAAATATTAAAATATTAATAACAAATTCATTTGAAAGTACAGTATGAAATCTAAATTTACTTGCCTCTCGTTCACTCGTCCTTGAACTGACAGAAGCATCCCCTGTTTTCTCATCGGGAGGTAATTCTGCATTTCTGGCTCTTCGGTTTATGTGAATCATCCCACCTTCCCACTCTGCATGGGTTGTGTAGCCTCCAGTAATAGGAGGATGAATAGTATGACGACTGCGACTACGGTGCCGGGGCTGAACAGTTGTAGGTTTAAAACTAAAACGCCTTGAATTAATGGGTGAAGATCTATGAACTGTACGCTGTTCTTGAACAGCTGGGAAATCTTGAAAATGAGATGAAACAGATGGAGGACTTGTGGATGAAGGTTGTGAAGAAACAGTTGGGGGACTTTGATAAGAATATTGTAGGGGAACAGTTGTATGTAGGGGAACAGTTGTAGGACGTTCAGAAGAAACTTCTGGGGGACTTGGAGAAGAATAATGTGGTGTAATAGTAGGTTGACTGTTAACAACATGTTCAGAATGACCACTTGGAGCGTTGGGTGCAGAAAATGAATTACGTTCTTTCTCATCTTCGTGATCAGTTGTAGTCATACTTTCATCTTCGTCATAACTGAGTATTGTCCTCTGCAAAAGGCTTTTCCCAAAATTTGATGAAACAGTTGTAGCTTCTGTTGTAAGGGTTATTTCTGTAGCTGACACTCCTGGGAGTAATTTCGCTGCTGCAGTTGTGATCCCGTAAGGACAAGTGAGAGCGGCAACTTCACCGTGACGCACTGCTGGCCACTGGAACTCGCCAGTATCAAGGATCGTTGTCACGGCAGGGCAGGACTCTGGTCAGGGAGAGAGGTAGACGTAGAAAGGCGCAGGCTGGTGCTAGGGGGGATCATGCGCTGGAAGGTTTCGCCGTGCTGTGAAAAACAAACAGCGACAGTGGGAGGAGCAGACGCTACAAGAAGTATTCAGGCCTCTGTAAAAACTACATCAGGCTGACTAAATACCCATCTACATCAGAAAGGGGAACTCCACTACACACCAAACAAGTTATAATTACAAGAAAAATTATATTTTAACAACATGCATGAATATGATTACACTAAAATTTGCATGCTACAGTTCTTTAAAAAGAGTGTGGTATCTTCTTAGAAGTTAATTTCAGCTCATCGAAATGAAAGAGAACACAACAGTAAAAACAATATCAATATATTTAAAGTAAGGGACACCCAGTCATCTTAATAAAGTAATTACCATACTTTCTGGATCAGGTATTCAAGATGACAATAAAACGATAGTTAAAAATCTGAAGTATTCATCTATTTCCAAGAGGGTGCTTTCCAAAGCATCTGTTTAGGAAAACTTTACAAACTAATCGAATAAAAAATTGTTATGAGATGAAATTAAATTTCTAGAATATTTAATCCACTTTCAAACTCTTATCTTAGAATATATAAAGGTTATCAACTTTAAAGAAGAAACCCCATAAATTCTCCTTTTTAAACCTAGAAAATAGTCATGAAATTATGGTAAAATACCTGACTCCACAGGAAGAATTTAATGTAAACAATAAAGATAAATTGCTGAAGAAAACAATTTTCACACCTTGGCCAACAATTAGAAAGTACTGTCTCATATCTAATAACTTTGAGGTACCGATACTTTTATAACAAACTGCTTCTAGTATACAAAAACAAAAAAGTACATAAAGGTAGCTATTTAATGACTACTGAGTCTAACTGAAGGAAAGATGATAAGAAATTCTCATGTTGTTAACCAAGGTCTAGATATTGTCTTTAGACTTTGCCACCATGAAAGGAAGGACTGCCAACATGCCAACATATTTTACCAACAAGACAGAGCACCTTGAACCTAAAGGCACATTTTAATGTTGGGAAGTCAACCCCTTTGCCAACAACATGAACAGATTCTATTTTGGTTAAGATGTGCACTGACAATCATATTCATTTCTACATTTATGTGCATAAAATTGTCCTATATAGTATACTGTTATGATACTATAAATCTATGGCTATTTTATCATTAAACTTTATCAAAAGATTTAGGGTGTAGATGTTATATATACAAATACAATTCAAAGTATACTAATATGGAGATAAGGATGCAAGGATATATACACTATCATATCCCTGAAAAAAGTGAAGAGAATGGAAGGGAAAAACCATATTAAGATTATAATAAGGAAATAGCAATTGTTTATTTTGAAATGAATCAAATATAAATCTAAGGTTTATTTATTGTGCAAAAATTTATAAAAAGTAATAGCAGGCAATCAACTACATTTCCATAAATTAGGACAAAGAGCATTGGTTAAGGCAATATTCTTAGTTTATTTTTACACGAGAGAACCTTCAAAAACACTATAATATAGCTCAAAATTTAAAGGCACTCAAATAACTTAAAACCCACAAAAAACCATTGACACATATTATTAGGCAGCAAAAGCAAAAGCTTCTTGTTACCTGAATGAAGACAATCTTCTATAAGCATGACCCGCTTACCACTGGGGAGTTGTTAACGATTAGGGAGAAGACTAAACTTATGCACAAGCAGAAAAAGATGGATAAATCGGTCAGTCATGCAAATAGCATATCATTCCGACATAACAGTCGCCCATCATTCAAGGATCATCAAACCATGTAACAAATCTTCAAGACTTTTGCAGTTAACATGAATTACCTAGACCAGTCATGCCAACTGATTTTGGTTATAAGACCAATTTCTCTAGTGATGAAATCTAAGATTAAGGATGCACATATTGTACAATAGATCATTACTGCAGGCTGCAGATATAATTCCATTTTAATTGGTTTATTTGAAAATTTCAATTATGCTATAAGTATTAGAGAGGACTGAATGTCTCTAAAATAACATACTAACCAATCAAAGATCATGGACAGACCTTATGGGACTGTAGACAATACAATAATCAGGAACGAGAAAAAAGGTGATGATGAAGCATGCACTCAAACATTAAATGAAGTCCCAATGACGGTAGTAGTTCTTCACAATAAAGGCTCACTAATAGTGCCCCGAAGAGATTAATATTTGTTTGAAATTCGAAATCATCGGTAACAATGTTATGATTGACATGTAGGCTAGAAGATAATCATCTAAAATAAATCATGTATGGAGCAAACATCACATAAGCAAGTAAGAAATAGAGGAAGAGAGTGTCATTCCAAGCAAATCTTAAAATAGATGAAGGTCTAGGAGAGCGATGGCCAAAGCTCTTTCATTCTTACCTGCAATGGCACAATTTGGACCACTGTATCCCAAAGCACAGTCACACAAGAAAGAAGCCACACCATCAAAACACGTGGCCCCATTGAGGCACGGGGAGGACGCACACTCGTCTGAAAGTGTGGCTCATTAGCATATGTAGCCCCAAAATGTGAGCGTGTAAGAAAGAGAGGTAGTCATCCTTTTATTTTAAACGACTGCAATAAGTCGCATTGAAATGGTTACCAATAAGACGTGTGAGGATTTTGCTTTTAAAGTTAACCTCACTGAAAGCACCACCATCATCGGCATTAATTATTGCCCTCCCATCCATTGTGGGAGAAGGAAATTTTAGTGAAAGCGATGCAAGAAACCTGACATTAATCATAATCTCATTCATATTTAAATAAAATTTGATCTTTTAAACTATCAGCTTATTTCTTTAGGATTTAATTGATTCTAGATTACTTTATGTGATAGGGAGTATACAAAATGGTAAACTGTTTATTAAGTGTGCAAATAGACACTAATAATGCTTACTTAAACTGCCTAAGAAAAATTTTAAGTAGGTGTTAAGCAAGTCACTATCTAAATACTGTATGAGCTTTAAGTTTTTAGTTCTATTTTGTGGGGTGCATTATATAATTATGATCCATAAATTGTCAAGAACAACAAATTTGTTATTAAATCTAGGAAAACCATATCTCCATACATATGTACATGAGTTTAAGAAACTGGCTAATTTGTAAATAAAATCCATCTCTTCCAATCCATTTTTAAGGTATTTAAGAATTCAAAAGATCAAAAATGCTCAGCACAAAATGATCAAATCAGTGAACACCAGTGATACAATGAGCTAATCAAAACCATTTGTGTTAAGGTAAGCTAAGTGGGTTAATATAGTACTATAAATCGAAACAGACAGAAGGGACAAGTGTGGAGGATACAAGCAGATCATCTTACCTAGATCCTCATTGCAAGTTTTTCCTCTCCAGCCCTCGGGACAGTCACACACGAAGTCGTTGAACTTGTCGGTGCAAGTGCCTCTCACGCAAGGACTGGACGAACACTCATCGATTTCGACTTCACAAAAAGTACCTAAAAATATTCAGACGTGAAATGGAACAATTATTAGCTTTTTTTTATTACTGTATTAGATTATGAGAATGGGTTTTTAACCATAGGGTAATGGGTAAGACCAGCGTACTGAAGTTATTCTCCATTATAAATTTCACTATAAATACTGGAAAGAATCCAATAACTTCTACCCTCGAGCAATCAAATTCCTATGAATATTAACCAAGAAGTATGTCTATGCATTTACAAATTTGAGAACACAAAAATAAGAAGTCATTTTAGTAGACAATCCTTTGAAAAATTAATGTAAAGAAATTAATGTAAATATTCATTAGAAAAGGATTATGTCACCTTACAAACTGTCCCCCCAGGTACAGGTATTTCAGTCCATTCTTTTTTTTCAGTAAGAAACTGGCCGTAATAATAACAAAACTGTAGATATGATATTATATGAATAATAAGTACTAAGCTGGAGATGAAAGCTGTAATTTTGCAGTAGTATGTAATAGGCAACTCGTACTAACTTATCCCCTTTTGATTTTTTATGTCAAAATTTAGTACATAAAAAGGTCACTATATGCATTTAATTTTCAATCATCAATACAATTATACCAAGTTGTCCAGACGTTTTTCTTGGACTGAATGAAAATGTAGACCTTATCCAAAAACAGAATAGAAAGTTTTTACTTAATTTCAACAATAAATTATTTTCTCTCATGAAGTATTCCTTAGGTATATTCAATTTTCAGATCTACATCTAGCTTCCCTGATTTGATCCTATTTTCAAATGCACTAAATAAAAATTTGTACCTTGCAAACAAAGAATGAAAAAAGCCTTGGAAAATATACTTCTCTATTTATAAAAAAAGTTTTCCTATTGCTCAATTTTCAAATCTTTAATCTTAACTGTCGAAAGCAACTTAATATGCCAAATGGAAACATTAAATTTCTAAACAGAGGGAAAAAAAGAGAGTTAGTTTTCACCTGTGTATCCAGGGATGCAATCGCACATAAAGGATGCCACACCATCAACACAGGTGGCACCATTCTGGCAGGGGGAACTGCTACACTCGTCTGTATCCACCTCACAGAGGACTCCTAAATGCCCCGTCCGAAGGGGTACCAGGAGGGACAAAGCGAGGAAAGGGGAAGAGGAGCTTGAGCTTACATGCACACATTTTCAAGCAAATTTATCAGAGCTTGAGGAAGCATTCTTTTCTTGATGCTTAGAGATATATTTTTTATGTGTTAGCTAAAATAAGACACTTTATACTTGCTATGTGATAACTTATGATAAACCCTTTAAATGGCCATACATTATAATTTCACTTACATTTCACATGCAAATTAGGAAAGGTATAATTCATTCCATAAGAAAAATTGGCCTTAAACATATTCCATATCGGAAGTTTATTCTTTAGTCAATAAAAAGGTGGCAATCCTAAAACTATTATTTATACTGTACTGGATTACCTATTATAACAATGTATTAATCAGTAACAAATACGTTTTTAATAACAAAAACATTTTACAAACAAACAACAAATAACACAAAAGACATAAAATCCGGAGCTAATGACAGCAAAACCTAATGTAGGTCAAAAATAAAAGCGATTTCCAAATCAACATGAATAATTTGCAAAGAAGTCATACAAAATCATAAAATGAAAAGCATTCTTTCCCTTCAGAACTTGAATAATGGTGCTAAAAGATTCCTTTGAAAATTCCAAGAGAAGGCATTTAAATTTTTGGTTTCTTGTTAGATTTTGTACTCCGAATGATAAGAAGACTTTTTAACACCTTTATGTTTAATCTTACATTTTCAATAATCATTCATTATTCTCAAATAATTTATTTGTTATTTATCAAAATTCCTATCAATAAATACATTAACACAACTTGGTGTGTTTACTTTTATTTTATATGTATGTAAGTAATTTAACTACACATACTATACAATATACAAATCAAATCAAATAAAATATGCTTTAAATACATGCACTGAAACTATACCAACTTATGTATATTTTTCATGTATAACTGCATGACTTCATGGAAAGTGAAAAACTACTACAGTCAAAAGATTATCACGGCCCAGCTATGTATGACACCGCAGTCCGTATTTTATTTAAAATGAGAACTCGAACAGCTTCCTTGCCAAGAGGAAGATTTTAACGCAGTTCAACGTCAATCTGGTCATCGTTTAAAAGCCGGTTGTCTTAACTTCTCGCAGAAACAGACCTCTTCTGTTTTCCCACTCTCTGGAGCGGGAGATTGAATCGGAACAGTTCACTGCAAAAAGCGAAAGCCTAAAACTGTCCAAGAATGATTTAAATAGAGGTTTGTTAGGTGAAAGCAAAGCTGCCAAGCCTCTTCAGGCGAATTAGGAAAGGAGTGAGAGAGAGTAACAGAACACTATAGGAGACCTGAAGCGGTGACGATGCGTTACAAATCTCGCAACCTAGACACAGAATCATTCCTACAAATCAGGAGAGAAATGGGGTTAGTGAGTACAGTAGAACAGAACAATAGAAAACTTCAACAAATGACGGTACTCTTGGCCTCTTTTAAGACAAATTATTTTTCTATAGTAAACTGGGATCAGTATTTGTTACATCATTACTTGAGCTCCAAATTTTTTACTTAAACTTGAATTGTATTCAAAATATGGAGTTAAAATGTAATAATGCGCAACACCTCAGTAAAATTATTTTGAGGAAACCTTTTAATTGGCTGTAATTCATTCATTTGGAAAGCCTTTTTTTTTTTTTCCATTTGAAATACCCAAGAATATGAGAACCATCATTTTCTCAACTTTCTAAAGACTTCATTAGTGAACACCATAAAACCTGCTGAAGAAATAGCAATCGAAATGTTAGTTGCTGTAATTCAAACGACCACCTAAAAGAGGATTTTACTAAAAAATAAAAAAATAAAAATTCATGCATCACTCCATTGCACGAAGATATTATTTGGCAAATTTGTGAACCAACAATCCCCTGAAATTATTTACTGTAAAGAGTAAACAGATTACTAGGTATGCTATTAGTATCCAATATATTAGGGCAAGATACTGAACTGCTATTCTGTACGTAGTACACTTGAAGTAGCATGAAATTCCATATACAGTAGCTATCAAGACAACTACAGAAAACTAAACTAACTCAGTGCAGAAGTTAATAGTATAATCTGTGCTTAGCATGATAACTTTTCTTGCACATTATGAAGATCCACTTACCAATCATGTTATACAGTATAGAGATTAATACTTTACTCTATGCCACATACCTTCATATCCAGGTGAACAATGGCAGATAAAATCTGTATTTGTGAGATTCGTACACCAAGCGCCGTAGTAACAGGGATTCATTGAACATGGGTCATAACCTTCACACATTTCACCAAAGAAACCTTTCGGACATATACATCTGTACTCTCTGTTCTCGTGGCTGTGCAAAAAAGTAAAAAAATATATAAAGATTATTATGAAATCTTGAAATTTACCCTTTGTTTCATAGCTAATAAACGGACATTTGGAAATTTTAACAATCGTGAGCCTAACATGGAAATTAATAGGAGTACCAATTGGATAAAACTCTGAACTGTCAAGGCAAGGTTTAGGAAAAAAATATGTCATATAGCAGAAAGTTGTGATCAAATCTATATTCATTCAACAGAGATCGACTTCATTATGAATAATATGACACTCAAAGATATGGGGAAAAAGAGAAAACAAGAAAAACCTAAGTATGTTTATGGAACTTAAAAGTTAAAATAAGTAATTTTATATGGAAAAAAAAAGAATTTTTCTTCAAGAAAACCTGGTCGAAAAAATAGTAATCATTAAGTTTTATAGATAAGGTTTTATATGTACTGTATAATACAGTATGTATACACAAAATTGTGTAAACACGTGTTATTAGGCCTATACAGTATAAGTTTGTCCCATATATGGATTTCAGGGGTTAGCAACCTTTCGAACCTAGGGTGATTACTCTGAGTATACATACTGTATAAAGTACATTCAGTAAATCAATAAAAGATGATATTATGCATAAATGTTACCAAGTAATATTACACAATTTATGAAATATTGGTTACTGATAAATAAGATGACAGTTATGGTAAGATATAAAATATTTGATACAATGAATATCTCAAGTCATCACACGAATCTTCAGTTTCTGAACAACAATCGAGATGAATATCACCAGCAACCTAACAATCATACAGCATTCTGAATTTTAAGTGTAGCTGTTTCCCAGAGCACACATGCAAAAATTAGCTGTTAATTCATTTGCTTGATCTGTACTGATTTCGCATATATATTATATTCTTACATAAAAAATAGGAATAAGACAGTTGATGATAGTGACAAATAAAAACTTTATTAGAATCCTGATAAAATTGAAAAAAAAAAGGTCATTGCTAAGTCTGAGTGCTGTGCATGTCTGGTCTAGATAGACAATATGGTATGGCAAAATCAACGATACACACTACACTGTACTATACTGTACTGTAATTAGTCCATCAACTGTCCTTACTATAGGTGAGGTTAGGTTAAATCTTTCTTTAATCTATTTATATGCTGTACTGACTTCTGTAGGAATCTTTATACATTAGTAATGTGAACTTTGTGTAAAAATCCTTCATGAAGAGAGAATTTTGATCTGGATTACCTGTACTATACTCAATTTTAGGTTTACTGTTATTGAGAAAGTTTACCCGATTTCTGAACAAACAGAATTTGTAAAAACTCCTGGAATGAATGACATTTGATAACCAGGTTGTTACTCTCGGCTATAATAAAAAACATAACTTATTCACCATATCAATTCAATTCCTATCACCATATTGGTAAAAATTTGGATATCCTAGGATGCAAAATAACCCTCATAATGATTAGATGGAATTATTAATGGTTGAATGTATTAATATCTGGTATCATCTACAGGATGACTTCCTGCCATAAAGAAAGGTATCCTCTCATATTTTCTGTCAATTATTTTGTTTGTTTCTTAAATGACATAGTATAAGATAGAGAAGGATATCAAATAAGGAAGGATATCACATAAGAAGTCTGGTACTTGTTCCAAAGGTTGCCAATCCCTGGATTTAACACTCAACAAAGGACAAATACAGATGAAAGTTACTTCTAAAATTGACATTGTTGACAAGATTTCTGGTAGTAAATATAAAACAGTGACACCACATCCCATGCATAAATGTTTTTCCTAAACTGTTACACATGCTAAAAGTCAGATATATAACAAACTTGATTTAGAGTTATTAGATCGTCTGCATAAAATAAAAATAAAAAATAATCACTATTGTCATATTTGTCATTAACCTAAACACAAAACATTTGTAGGTCCAAAATAATTTATTTACAGAGCTACAATCATATCAATCTTTAATAAGTTCAATAGATGTAAAATAAGACTGAGTGGACAGGAATGATATCATCTCTGATACCTTTCTATTTCATGATCTCTAGGTTCTGTGGTTGTTTATTTCTGACTATAGAAAAGCAATGGAATTTTCCCACAAGTTTAGCTTTACAGTGCTTGATTGCTATAAATATTCCACTTGTTAGAGGCAACCCTAGGGATCCTGAGTTTTGGCTAAATTTTCGATTCTTCTAATTTCTTCAAGTCTGAATATGAAAAAATTCTCTAGCTTTCTTTAGCTTAATTTACGTATGACGTCTATGACAATGCTGTATATCTTGAAAAAAAAAAAAAAATATTCTGTTCGTACACATAGTAAAGTATGATTGATGAAGACATCCCTATTGTGATAAATCAAGTCTCAAATTCTGCTTATTTTCTAAATATTACCCTTTTATTCCACCACCTTTGTCATCCCCATCTAGCTACCACTTCAAGGTTTTACTCTTCTTTCCTACCAAGAATTTTGAATTATTGTATACTGCACTATCTTTTCAGAAATCTTTTCTTCATTCTTTCCAAATGACCAATGCACATCATAACTCTTGTATCTCTATATTCCTCTATATTCACCTTTTACCATACTATCTTAGCCAGTTAATCCTGCACAGTCTATAATTTATCTCAATAGCTTGAAGGCTTTTCATTTACTCACAATCAATGTTCAGTAGCATTGTTTCAATAGTCCCTTCAAACCTCTCAAATTTTGTTTCCGCGCATCCATTTCTTTCCCAATTCTATTGCAGAGCTCCTCTTACCTTCCATATTTGACTTATTCTGATACACAATGCCCGAATCCACTAAATTCAATTATACAGTATAGTAAATTGTAAGAATTAACCCCTTCCATTCTTTTCCCAGGCAGCTTAATGATCACTATTCTATTTTCATAGATTCTGTCTCTTTCTGAACTGGTCTCTTGTTAAATTTCTCATTAATTTTTTTCCTCTAATAAAGACTTGTAAATTCTTAGTATCTTCCCCTTTACTATTGCTGATTAATAAAAGGAAAAGCCACCAAAGAAAATAATTTAAAAAAATTGTGACATAACATTAATGAATATTGCAATTTTCTTCAACAATTCTTACAAGCCAAAATAAGAGGGTTACAGAACATGCATATCAGGACTAAGACATGAAAAACAGCAAGACAATCATTGTAATGCAAACAAAACCTGTAATGAAACAGTCCTGGAATATGTAATTTATAAAGATAAGAAAGAGGCCACTGAACACACACTTGAAAGGAGAAAGTACAAAACAAAAACCCATACATGACAAATGCACACGAGAAATGAAGAGCACAAATGAACATAGCACCAAAACATGTGAGGGTGTGTTCAATTTTGTACAAGGCCCATATGTACAGAAACCATGGACACTACAAAAGCATTCTTACCCAACACGTGTAATGACGTGGCTTCTCCTGAGAAAATCAAAGGATCAAAAGAAGTACAGTTAATTCAATTATTTTAAACTGAAATATCATGTCATCACTTCAACCTACTCAAACCCACTGCAAGGAACATAAGGATCACACAAATTTGTAAATGATTATAGAGTAGAATTTCTTTTAAAATTAAGAACTAGCTAATGCTCTACTTAATACTTCCTAGTTATTATGGCCATTTGTAGTATACTCTATTCAAGTGGCTTTGCATGTTATTATTTTGAACACAAGAAATTTTTAGAAGTGTTAACTTTAAATAGTTCAAAGTACACTACAGTAAATCAATATCATAGAAGAGCAAGAAGAGTTACACTACACCATCAATGCAGCTATATCTTGCATTATAAAAATATTAGATTCAGGAGTGCAGAGCTCCCTAATATCACTGGATAGGAAACATTCAGTCCTCTGTTCAGAGATTAACGGAGTGATTGTTGTCTTACGCCATAAAGTCTTTTTGTTTTTTGTATCTCAACATAGCAGAGATATGGTAACATATTAAAGGGAAAGGACAGGCACAAGTCAAGGAAGTACAGACATAATTTAAATAGGAAGAAAACAAAGAATTTGGACCTTTTTGGTGTCTATGAAGAGAATCTGAAACTTTCTTTGGGGTTTCCAAATGTCTTGTAACTATATCGAGTTGTCAAAGTAAGAGTCTCTAGTTGTTATTTCCAAGAGTAGAACTTAACCCATATGCAAGTAGAGGTACTCACAGCACTAACTAAATATAAAAGGGGTTAACCTTCTAAATCTGACATTGAAATAAAAACCAGCTACAGCAAAACAATAAAGTTAAAATAAAAACAGTCATAGCAAAACAATCATTATACAGTAAAAACTATTAGTACTATGTATCAAAACATCAACAATTAGCATTTACTAAGTGCATGGAAACACTAAATGAGACACGTTTGAATGTTGACACACGAAACTGAAAATAAATCTTTGATCTAATGATATTGAAAACTACGAATATCTATCACCTAAACTACCTGTAGTGTCATCTTACCTGATGCAAGTCCCACCATTGTAGCACGGGCTTACGGACACAGCGGAGCAGGGATCGATCAGAGTGCAGTTGGGGCCATAAAATCCAGGAGGGCATTCGCATCTGAAGGTGCCATGGGAGATATTGACACAGCGGCCTAAGAGGAACAGAATAGGCGACTATTATCATTACAAAGAGAGAAGTGAAGAAAAAATTCACTCTATTGTAAGCAAAAATCTATTTTTCTAAATCATTGGATTGAAGTAAAATTATTCTATTCTATGTATGTATGTATGTATGTATGTATGTATGTATGTATGTATGTATGTATATATATATATATATATATATATATATATATATATATGTAGATATACATACATATATACATATATATATATATATATATATATATATATATATATATATATATATATATATATATATACATATATATACATATACAGACACACACACACACACATATATATATATATATATATATATATATATATATATATATATATATATATAAACACACACACACATATATATATATAGACACACATTATATATATATATATATATATATATATATATATATATATATATATATATATATACTGTATATATCTAGACATTATATATATACATATATATGTCTAGATATAGATATATATATATATATATATATATATATATATATATATATATATATATATATATGTCTATATATATATATATATATATATATATATATATATATATATATATATATATATATATATATGAATTACCATCTTGAAAAAAACACAAGTTACTGCACTAAACCACTATTTGTACTTCTGGTGAACAAACAATAATCCATATTGTTGCTTTAGATATCACACAAAAAAATTTCAAATTGTAAAATAAGACCATAATTCAAATACAACAAATATAAAGTTCACTCCTAATTTCTAAGTAAAATAAATACCAAAATTTTCTCTTACCAAAGTGCAAGCATGGGTTCTCTGGGAGACAAGGGTTGTGATACTGGCAATTTTCACCATAGTAACCTTGATGACAGTAACAGGTATAGCCCGGGGCTTCGATGTGTAAGGTACAGTTGCCATGCCCACATGTACCATTAGCACAGACTGACAAAAAGATTCAATTAGATTAATGTATTCAAATCAAAAGTAACCAGTATTTTAAAAGTAGTATGTTACGAAAAATAATATTGGTAAATAACTACTCTAAATGGAACTAACTTTTACTGTTATACCAGTAACAGGAAAAACAGCAAACATTAAATGATAAGAAGTATTTGCAATACATGCAAAGATGGTATAAAGATAGAATAAGGAAATTGATACAAAAGTTAATGATTCTTTCGTATGTACAGTATATTAAATAAAATCAAGAAGTGACATGAAGCATCACTATGCAATTTTATATCCATATAATCTTAAAACAACACCTATGATTTACCATTAATGTTTACATATAATATTGCAAAGTAATTCTTTATGGGTAAATTGAGTTTGTACTATAAACACTTCATATTCATATTTGGTGACAAAACATTAAAATATATTAAAGTATTCTAATTACAGACATGACTAAAATGATTAACTAGGAAGCAATTGCTCACAAAAGTATAAAATAATTCCCTTAAAGCTAACTGGAAACTGGAAGTAATTCTTCCTAAATGTATAGGGCATTATCTAGTAATTCATTCAGTTACTGACTACGTTATGAACTTTATAATGATGCTGTTTACTACATCTAATATTGTACATTTAATAACCAATCAAAAACATTCCTTTATAAACTGCTATTCCACTAATAACACTTCCAGCAAACCAAACCTTTTACAGTATCAAATTCATACCTAATTTACATGAACTATATCCAGCAGTCATCGAAAAAGTTTAAACCATGCCATGCAGACCATAAGAGAGCTTTATAATGAATATTTTGTTCCTGAATGAGTCAAATGTATGTATCGATGTTGTGAAATGAACTAGGTGATAATTGAGCTATGGCAGCAGCAGTCAAATAATGTACGCAGTATCATCTGGCAAAAGAATGGAAGCTTATTCATATCTTGACCCTGATAAGGGTGATAGTTCTTTGTCAGTGTGAGACTGAAACATGCCTAGGAATAAGCAGGGATACACTGCCATCTGTATATTTAGCTTAAGCATTTCACTAGCTATTGGTATATGCCCAATTGCTAGCCGAGTTTACGGAGTATTGATGACCTTTCCTCGACTGATTAAAAGTTCCTCTCTAGACGATACAACCCATGTCTCTTAACAAGGAGCTTCAATGGATGAGAGTTAGATGATGGACAAGTACTTACAAGTATTTGCTCAAAGTAAGAGCATAGTTATTACAGATCATTTAACAATTCACAATAAATCATTTACATGTGTTATTAATTGTCAGCTCTGACACATCTTGTTATATTTGACTCCTAGTTAGTTTTTTAGCAAATCATATACACAACAGCTTTACTCAGTGTGGTCAATATTTGTTTATTTACATTACAGTTTTCAGGGAGCACCTGGTAAAAGCCAGTAATTTAGCAGGCTCATTTTCAAAATCTATTGACACGTCTAATTATTCCAATGGGTGCTCACAGCTTTGGAGTTGGTGATACCTCTTACTATAGACGCCATCTTACCATTGAAGACGTTGGAAACCCAATTCTGTTGACTAAGAACAATTCTGATGCATTGAAATATGGTACCTACAAACTGTTGACATTACTTGATTAGAGAACCCACCACAGAGCTTCTTTACACATCCCAGGAGTAAGGGAAAATCAGTATCCTTCTCCAAAGCTAAGATAAATTAAAATGGCTCTAAGAGTGAGTTTCATGACGAAACTGATATGACATGTATAAACAATTTTTCTTAAAAATGGCAAAAGAAGACAATCCCAAGAAATGTAAAAAGATCAAATGTTATAAAATAAAAAAGGATCTCCCTTTTGGTAGAGGGATTAATTAAATATGTCAGATGGGTTTGTTTTTTTTTCTCATAAATTCTATATCAAAGAACAAACAAGGAAGAAACACGATAAAATTCAAGGGCTTTGACCACCTTGACTGCAAAACACTGTTGTTCAAACATATTCAGTTTTCTTAGTGATCCTGTTCTGGGGATAATTCTTACTTTTCTTACGATTCCTCCATTTCATCTGTGATCTCGAAGCATTGTTAGAAAGGTTTCAAAAAGTTGTGCTTCACGAAGACATAAGTTTAAAGAAATAGGACTGTAATTTGCAATAACTCTTGAGACTGACATAAAGAGGGATAAAGACCAACAACCAAACCTATGAATTTCTCATGAAAAAGGGTAAAATTATAGAGATAAAAACTTAATTTTCTATAAAAAAAGAGCACTACAACAGCAAAAATTTTAAATTCTCTAAAAGTGTAAACCTATACAGCATAACCCTTAATTCCCTTAATGAAGCATAAACCTAAATGGCATAACCTTTAAACTCTCTGAAGAAACCTAAGTGGTAAAACCTTTAAATTCTGTGTAGTAGTAGTGTAAACAACTACTGTATAAACAAGAAATTCCCCAACAGAAGTGTAAATCACACAAGCATAACCAGATAACTGGGTAGGTTACAGAAATATATCACCTCTTGCAAGAAAACTGCAGTCAGATTGTTTATTGACAAAACCAGATAAATAAGTGTACTATGATCATTATGTAAGAAATGTCTGTATCAATGTCCTAGAATAATTTGTATACTCTGCTGTTAAAATTCTCCTGAAAATGCTGTCCTATACAGAAAGCAAACGCTTCTGTCAAAAGAATGTGAGTTTAGCGTCTTTTTTTTTTTTTTTTTATAGCGATGTTTGCTCACTCAAAAAATGTTTTCAAGCTATATACTGTATCCAGTTGAATGTATAAATCAGATTCCACTTACACCTGGAAGTCTTTTTTCAAAGACTTGCAATCAACCAGTACTGCAGTCTATTCTATAGCAACATAGCAATGCAAAAACCCACAGGACTACTCTGAAAACAACTAGATAAGCCAATGGCAAAGCTAAGCTACGAATGTCAGATTTAGAATAATTTCTCTCCAATGAAATCAATACACAACTAATACATTTTTTGTAAGATAATATCACTAATGTTATTCTTAGCTCTGACCAATCCAAAAATACCATATATAACCCAACATCACTAGAGGTGACAAAATCCATATTCATGCAAGACAAAAGCCATTAAGCCTCAAATATTTTACTGTTACTATAATTCAATAGAAAGCCGTACAATATCCACTGTCTTTTTAACATCTGTAGTCCCATGGCAATGTAATATACCTAGTCATTCTGGAAAAGCAGAGATTCTAGGTAAGCTCATGCATACTTTTGATATCACTGTAAATTTCTTGGACATTGAGATATACTGGAATTTCATCGAATTTCATTTAGTGAAATGATGGTTAGAGATTGTAACTTAGCATCATCAATATTACTGTCCCTTTATGGCAAGACAAAAGGAACTGTTTTGGATGTGCACTGCAAAACGAATGGATAATGGCATTATAAACATTAATTTTTAATCCATCGAAGTGATAACTGTGAGGAAAAACATATCAACAGAAAATCAATGTCATAGAATTGTTTTCTGTATGTTAAATAACACATGGCCGAGGAATATATAGCCTTTTGGTGATGCAAAAGGAGATAATTCCAGAGTCTGTAGTATGCCACACAGGTTTATACAACCCATATGTTAATTGAATGTCAAAAGCATTTTCTGTTTCTTCTTTTTGTATTTAAAGCATTCCTTTCTTATTTCAAACCTAAGTATGGTATATTATTTAGCTTTATCGATGGCTCTAAGCAGTATCATATAGCATTTTAAAATATGATACAAAGATATTTAAAAACTATCATTTAAATCTGTTCACTACTACAGTATATGTAACAGGAACACATCACATTTTAGGAACAGATATGTACAGTAAACAATAGTATGGAACTTTGTCTGTTTACTCCACTATCTAGTTATTGCACCATTGTAAATAAACCATGCTATTCACAAAGCCAACAATCAGACCTTGTAGTTTTACAGAGCCTCTTTAGAAAACCATTTACCATTACGATCCATTATATAACATAATTGTAATCCAGACTTACAATTATTGGTGGTGCTAGCAATTCCAGGTGTGGCTGGAAGAGATATTTGCTCAGCCCTCCATGCTCGCACACCAACAACATACTCTGTCCATTTAGCCAAACCATTAATTGGGGCGCAGTATCTATGCATTTCCACCACACCCTCTGCTAACATTCCCCTGCCACTTAATGAATGGTTGTGTGACTGTAGCAGTTGAAGCTAGAAAATTGGTAAATATTATAAAACTAATATGGCCTAAATCCGACGATAATTTAAGACATATTCCAAGTCGCTATAGTCATCAATACTAATCAGCTTGAGCACCTACATGGATATATCATTCTGAAAAAATTAATTCTACTGTATTGACCGTCTGATCAGAGGCTTTCACAAAAACATTGATAAACTTGAATAATCAAAATCACATAAATAGCAAAACTACTGCATTGGGAGACGTCCCTTACCGTTACGTTTACTTGATCAAGTGTCAGGTTCAAAGATCCCCTCTCCAGCTTGGCATTTAGCTCCTCCAGAGTAAGATTAAAGGCATTGTTCTGATAGTCCCAAAAGGAAACTATGGGCATGAGGCGGTAACCATTGGTATGAGTAAGGTTCAAAATACCTCTTTGTGAACCTGCGTAAGTTGGTCTGTATGTCTGACCAAATCTCTGGGAATGAGTAAGATTATAATTTCCCCTTTCATAAACCTTAACTTCCTTTTCATAAGCTGGAGGTGCATAACTGGGCCTCACTCTCTGTGGATGGGTAATGTTTTTTCTCCCACTTCTAAAACCCAGGTTTTCTAAGGTGGGAGTATATTTTGAACCTAGTCTCTGAGGATGAGTGCGATTAAATGTACCTGCTGGGTATCGTCTTGAATCAAAACCAACAGGCAAGTATCCCTTTTCGTCAATCATTCCTCGATGTTTTTCGTCATACTGTTCGTAGCCTGTTCTAAAGGGGTACTGATGTGTGTCATATCTACCTGGCTTGTAACCAGGCCGTATGCTTTGGTGATAAGTAGTTTGAGGATATGTGAAATTTTTATACTTTTCTATATCAGTTTGAGTTCTATCAGGTGAAACAAAACTTGGACCAAGACCCTGAGGATGAGTAAGATTTGTCGCAGGAGGCTCTCTTCTTTCGAATAACACCCTGTCTGGACGGTCTGTTGCATAAATAGGGCCAACTCCTTGAGGTCCTGTAAAATTTCCAGCCATGTCAACTGGGTATCCTGAATGCGTATTTCTGTAGGCTGGTCCAAAACTTGTAATCCTTGTAAAATTGGCAGTAGTTCTTTGAAGTGAGCCTGTGTAATCTGCTGCTGTGTAAATCTCATCAGGCTCCAAAGGCTCTGTAAAATTAGCCATTTGGTCATAATCAGCACCAACAATTGCAGGGTGGTACCGATATGGTGTATGGTGAGTATAGTTAGGGTTGAACCTGTAACTAGGATCAAAATTTACAGTGTAATGATAATTGGTTCCTGTGCGGTTAAGATACCGGTAACCAGAACCATAAAAGGGAAACTGGCCATATGAAAAACCAGGCTCATGACGGTAACCAGGACCATAACGATAACCAGGACCATAACGATAACCAGAACCATAACGTTGGTCAGAGTAGTAGCGCATACCATTTCCATTGCCATTGCGCTGGTCATCATTATAACGTCGACCTTGACCATAACGTTGACCGTTTCCATACCTATGACCAGGTCCATATCGATGACCAGGGCCATAGCGATAACCAGGACCATAGCGTGGACCAGGACCATAGCGCGGACCAGGACCATATCGATAATCAAGCCGATAACCTTGACCAGGAATGTATGGTTGATTAATGCCATACTGGTAACCAGGCACAAATGGTCCTGAGGGGATACCACTGATGTTCCTTGAGTAGCCACCATATGGGATACCCGAATTGTAAGTTTGGTTGTATTGCTGTCGGTTACTCGTGCTATTCAATTCTTTCTTAAGCATAGTAGACCAGTAGCTAGTGCCATAGCTTTGGTTATATAAACCTCCGTGCCACCCTATGGGCATAAAGTTTGGTCCATAGCCAAACCAGTGGGTAATGTTGAGTGCAGCCTTTTCAACCAGTACATTCAACTGTTCAAGTGTAAAGTTAACAGCCTCTTGTTCATAAATCCTTCTATGTAAAACAGTAGGAGTGTAAGTCAAAACATAACCATCCGGTGATCCATGGGAAGGGGCATACCAACAGACATTTACACTTGATTCAGTTGTGTTCTGCACTGTTACATTTCTTGGTTCTGCAACACATACAAAAATGCATTTGCTTACATCATAACAACAAACTTGACATAGGATCTTATAAAACGTGAGTATGATGGTCGTTATGCTGATGAGACAAAAGTAAACAAAATAATGAATGAAATGATACCTGATGTCCAATCGAAATTAACACCACAGCAAGTAAGAAAGAACTTTATAACCTGCAACCTGCGTCTCTCTCGATGATCTAACAATCAGAAGTTAAAATGAAAATGAACTCAAGTTAAGGTAAATATATAATAAGGTTGGAAAAGATAATATAGCATGAATAATTCTAAAATACTTACTGAAAGAAATGTCATCTTAGGAGGATCGTCTTTTGAAAGGAAATCATATACTCTTTTGAACAGCAAAATGAGTTATAAAAGTAATTAGAAGAAAATATATGAACATGGGGTTGCAAAAAAACTAATGCTTTCTTTTCTTGAAGAGATTTAATTCTGGAAAAAGGTCGGAGCAATTCAAAAGAGTATAAGATATTTCCATGAATTGAACTGGATATTGAAAAAAAATACTGACAGCTACATCACTTGAAACCAACACACCCACTCAAACAAACACAGAAAGAAAAAAAGGAGAGAGAGAGAGAGAGAGAGAGAGAGAGAGAGAGAGAGAGAGAGAGAGAGAGAGAGAGAGAGAGAGAGAGAGAGAGTTATTAGCTTACCTGACATCTCCCTGATATAAACTGTTAAATTGGCGACAGTATGACGTTGAGGGGAGCCCCAGTCAGAGGCCCCGACGAGGAGTCTAAGAGGGGATTTGGACATATCCAAAGGGTACCTAACTTTCAGGTCTCCTGTGTGAGGGTCGATGTCCAGTGGGGACCAAGTCCTAAATACGAGAGATAAATTTAATGAAAGACAAATAAAATGTAATAATAAACTTTGATTTTCTAATTACTGTATTGTGGATCAAGATGTACATTTCTACCGTTAAATACTACTTGTTTTTTGTATACGACATGAGAGCAAAGCTAAATTCTTATATGTAAAATATCGTATTCATTACATTACAAAATTACCAGGATAATGAAATTTGAAAATATGCTTAGGGCATTAAGGTTTTGGAAATATTTATAATTAGAACTTACGGCGTTTCCAGAAAATAGTCAAGAGCATGATACTTGGCAGGGTCTTGGATGAAGTACTGAATATGGCGATTATAATCTTTCTCATCCTCATCATAGGCTTCTATCGTCAGGAGCGTTGTGCCCCTAGTTGCTGTGACGATTACTTCAAGGCTGAAAGAAAAAACAAATGAGATTAGTTGAGTCACAATACTATTTAGAACCTGTGAGGGATTATGAACTGGTTCCAAATCTATGCTCAAGTCAGTCCCTAAGAAGGTAGTAAAAAAGTAAAAGGAACTGGTTATTTTTATTAGTATTATATTGGATCCCTTTCTGGTTAAGGCTCTTTTTTCCTTTGCCTAGTCTGGTCTATTCTTTACGCATTCCATTTTTTCCTCATATACCGGACAACACAAAGATAACTGAAAAATTCTTTTCACTCAAGGGGTTAACTACTGCTCTGTAATTAACCAGTGGCTACTTTCCACTTGGTATGGGTAGGGGAAAATCTTTAGCTATGTAAGCAGCTCTTCTAGAGAGACACTCCAAAATCAAACCACTGATCTCTAGTCTTGGGTAGTGCTATAGCCTCTGTGCCATCGTCTTCCCCCTTCTTGGGTTAGAGTCCTCTTGCTTGAGGGTACACTCAGGAACACTATTCAATCTGTTTTCTTATTTCTTTTCCTCAATAAGCTATTTTCTCTGCTGGAGACATTGGACTTATCCTGCTTTTTCTTAGCTAATAATAATAATAATAATAATAATAATAATAATAATAATAATAATAATAATAATAATAATAACAATAAATATTATTATTATTATTATTATTATTATTATTATTATTATTATTATTATTATTATTACTAGACAAACTGCAACTCTAGGCTAGTTGGAAAAGCGAAAAATGCCAAAACCCGAGGGTAGGCTATCAACAGGAAAACCAGCCCGATAGGGAAAAGAAATGGGTAAACAAATAATACATAATCATATAAATAACTATGTTAAACAAATAAGCAACAAAGGATAAAGACGAGAAGGGTATCAACCTGCTTAAAAGAAAAACATTTGAACTAAGTTTGAACCTCCTTGGTTTGAACTGCTGAAGCTGATCTAGTGATACACACAAGAGAGACTGCCACCTGTCTGTCCACAAGTACAGCACTGCATAAATTAAACTGTGGTACAGTTAATTTTTTTTTCTAAAGCTATACAGTACAAATTACAGTACATTGGCATTTTCTAATGTAGACTTACTTTACAAAATTAAAAAAAGGCGTTAAAATCCTTTACCTTCAACACAGACTTCTTATTAGACTTCCCTTCAACAGCTTACAGCTAGACTGTCGGTGGATTAAGCCCAACTTCTTATCTAAACATTGTTTTCATCATCTTAGTTAAACTGTAGCTGTGTTAACCGTGTTAAATATCTTACAGTTTAACTGACACTGTACTGAGTCATATTTCTGATACCAGCTTTCATTTAACCTATAATTGCATGGTCTGAAACCTTTCCAACAAAAAAGCTTTTTCACCAGTTCGAAATTAATCTCTCATTAAACGATATTTAAAGCTTGAGAAACAATCTTGATATATTAGAAATTTGCAAAACAAATGAGAATATTTGAGAGGTGCCTGCAATCATATAAATGAATTTCCTGACGTCTGGGGAACAATGAATCATGCCTCGTAATCTGTGAACCCCAAACTTCCAGCCTCACTCAAGGTTTGATAGTTTGATAGATTTCTTTGATATTACGACCTTGCTGTCTATGTTAGATACCGATGGGATGGTTTGGGAGAAGCCATAGGTCTACCTGTCGAGTCCTTAAGAGAATGGGGACGTAGTCAAAGGTGTGAAAATAAATCAGATATGTTTAAATTAAGTGTTTATTGCTTAAACAAATGTATAAAATGTGTTTTTGTCAATGAAGGACGAATAATTCAGCAGTAGACCTCACGCTATAGTACTAACGGGAGGTAGATCTCACGCTATAGTGTGGTAGACCTCACGCTATAGTACTAACGGGAGGTAGATCTCACGCTATAGTGTGGTAGACCTCACGCTATAGTAGCACCAATAAATCTTACATTTGTTGGCAATTATCGAATTCTCCAAGACACAACGCTGTGCTTGGGAGGATGAAAGAAGCGCGTTGGACGGAAAACAAAGGTTCAACTGATGTCTCGAGAGTGAAAAGATAAACTTTGACATGATTAAGCTTTAACAGCAGACACCTGTGTCAACACAGCTATACTGACTAAAATGATGATGATAATGTTTGAATTTGACAAGGAGCGATAATTTATGAGCATTGATAGCTTGCTTGGTGGAATTCATTTGTAAATAATAAAAAAATTGATTGTGGAACAGCTGTCCTGTACGAGGGGATATTTTCCTTACTTTATAGTTAAAAATATTCATAGCTAAAACTATATCAAATTCAATGTCTTTAGAATAGCTGTACTTTACAGAGGGGGAGGAGAAATATAGATTTTTTTTGTGGTTCAATATATATATATATATATATATATATATATATATATATATATATATATATATATATATATATATATATATATATATACATATATATATATATTATCATAGATATATATTTCCTTTGAATGGATGATTCTATCTTTTGATTGGGTTGAATATATATATATATATATATATATATATATATATATATATATATATATATATATATATATATATATATACTGTACATATATATATATATATATATATATAATATATATATATATATATATATATATATATATATATATATATATATATTATCATAGATATATATTCAACCCAATCAAATGATAGAATCATCCATTCAAAGGAAATCCTGTTGATGACGTCCAGATCTGAATCATGTCTAAATGAAAAACCAAATAACGATGATGAATAAAATTAAATCTAAATAAAA
>NC_090734.1:120159382-120164382 GCF_036898095.1 Palaemon carinicauda | reverse complement strand
CAAAGCTGCATATTTTCATCAGTTTGCATAAATTCTGCTTTAACATCCATTATCTGAGCAATATAATCAATATTATTTTTAACTATAGGAAACTTTTATATTAAAAATTTATGAAAATTAAAAGAGAGCTTAATAAAATCTGACTGACTCTTTTGATGAAAATATCATTATACACAACTTTTGCATTAATCAACAAATGAAAAACTGTCAAATGACTAAACAGTTATTCAGTGACCATTATTGTCCTAATACATACAGCACATATATACTGGACATATATTCAAAACTATATAAACAGTTCACCCAAATTCATAACATGGGATTTTTAAAAAATAATTTCTCATCAATTCGATAAGTATGAAAAAAAATCTTCAGGAACATTACTGAAACAATATAATGAGCTTTTATTCTACGTGTTAAGAGGATCACAGCGTAAATATTTACATGGGGGCACACACTCATATATATAGCTCAAGTTGCGTTGAAATCATGAAATAAAATAAGAATTTAGTAAGTGCCAAGACTCAAGTGCCACAGGTGGGTGGCGAGCAACGGACAAGTATATCCACTAAAGAAAAGGAGTAAAGATAATAAGAAAAATAAATCTTTTGTCAGGAAGCATCCCACGCCCATTTATGAAAACAAACAAACAAGAAAGAAAAAAAGAATTCTATTGTATTAAATTTATTTGGATGGCAAAGGTATTTCTTCGTGGGCAGGGAAGCTGTTAAGAGAGTTGAATGCAAATTCTTAATAGAAAGGAACAGGCACAGTTGCAACAACAGATAATACTAAATATTATATTCTCTTTGTCTTCACTGCCTTATTTACCTCGTGGGGAACTGGGACTCCAAATAATTCTCAATCTTATTCTTTCACTAACCTTGGCAGTCGTCTCTCTCAATAACTACAGCAACAGAAACCTTAAATAACCATACCTTTTTCTCAATTATGACAACTGAGATCCTAAAATTTCCTTTAACTGACATTAACTACTACACATGGGACTCTTTATGAACTATCTGTATCTTTCTCAATAACTACGACACCCAAGGTCCTAAAGAAAAATCTCTCTATTGGATGCGTCCTTGTCTTGTTATCTGTGAATTTGGAATTCAAACCCCTTAAAGCTAAATACTTTATAGTGGTGTCTGCAATCTACTCGTCCGTGTGGACCAAGAATGGGGTTGGGGGTAGCCTATAGGTCTAACTATTGAATAATCAGCAACCATTACCTGACACTACCTGGTCCTAACTTGGGTGGAGAGGGGCTTGGGCGCTGATCATGTGTATATACGGTCGGTCACTCGGACACTTCTTTACCTTGCCTCTCCCACTCAAGGGTAACCTTTAATTAAACCCCGTTGTTGTTATATAACAATTCTCTCTCTCTCTCTCTCTCTCTCTCTCTCTCTCTCTCTCTCTCTCTCTCTCTCTCTCTCTTTCTCTCTCTCTCTCCCGACTAACCTGTTAGTGGTGATATTCCCACTGTATTCGTCGATGGAGAAGTACTTGTGGTCGGAGGTGCCAGACTGGTAGAGGTAGTAACGAGGTATGTAGTTCTGCAGGTAGGTGGTGTTGAAGGTGCCATTGCGAATGTCGTAGTTGGTGTACCAGTTGTCGGAGAAGATGCGCACGCTCGTCACGTACAGACCGGACGGCGCGGACGCGTACACGCGGGCTGGGCGAATCGGTTTCTCGAGCTGGAGCTCTCCTGAAAAAGATACAAAAAATGGAGTGATTAATGATGTTGGTTGATTCACATGTTGGATTGAAAGAGATAATTTAAATTTAACATTATAAATTCCAAGGTGAAGGATGATATGGAGAGAAGAGATTTGCTGGATTACAAGAGATGATTTAAATTTAACATCATAAATGTCAAAGTGAAGGACGATATGGAGAGAAGAGGTTTGGTGGAAGAGGATGCCATTGATACGGATTAAAAGAGATGATTTAAATTTAACATTATAAATGCCAAGGCGAAGGATGGTATGGAGAGAAGTGGTTTGGTGGAGAAGATTGCCTTTGTTAGAGGCATAGAAGAGGGCGCATCAGGCAACCTACCCCTTAATGTAGGGATAATGGTGGGAAGGAAAGGAAAAAATGCCTACTGTTGTCTTAACCAGAATGGTGATCAAAATAATAAAAATTATATATATATATATATATATATATATATATATATATATATATATATATATATATATATATATATATATATATATATATATATTATATACATAAAACACCATTTTCATAAAATGTAACGTAATGTAAGGAATGTTCCCACTCAATATCCTAAATTTAATTCGCGATAAAACAAGATCTGATTAAAACGACTCTTCAATAAAAAAAAATCATGCCGCATATCCATTATAAACTTAAAAAATGAATAAAACTTGTAGAGATATGATTCTATCTTAGAATTAGACATATATACTCTTTAAATTAGACATATATACTCTTTATAAAATGATTCAGTAAAATTAAAATTTGCACATACATGAATAATCTTGAAATACTAAATGTCGCTTACTGCAAATACCAAATTTGATCATCAAAGGAAGGACACAAACGAGTCACTAAATAAAACTTACTCCAGTGCAAAAGATTTAAAATTATTTTCCTCGGAATTCAGACTGGTCATGAACACAATTCATTGAGCAAATGCTTAGAATTTAAGCCTGTACCTATTTTAATATAAACAGCCGTAAATGTTGGCTATAATGACTAAAGAAAATATCTGACAATTAAAAATAGAAAATACTCATTTCTATTTTCAATGTCACCCACATAGACATTAGACATTAGTAGACAAAGCCCTAGAGATACTGTTGTTTATAGGTACCAGGTGCGCTAGCTTTTCAGACATATAAAGAAAATCCTAACTATATTATATCATCTTTGTTTTTTCTAAGTATTCTTAAGAGAGTTTTAACTTTGTAGATAAAAACTACACATTTTAAAGCAAACGCAGCTGATGCATCGGTCATATTTAACTCGAAATGTTTAAAAGAGGGTCTCCCACATGTCAACGAATTCCGACTCCAAGTTTGATATTACATGATGTTTTTTTGCTTATTTCTCTTTCTGAATGGGGATACCTTAACGTGGTAAAAGGGTTTGCGTATCACTATGATCACCAAAGCTGTACTATTCAGGGCCACCCATACAAGGTTGGCTTGCTGTGAGCGATTCGATAAAAAACTCCCACCATCACCAATCCGCAGTGGCCAGCGTGGTGATGAATTTAGCCAAACCTTCGACATGACTGGGGACATGTCTGAGGCATTTGTCCTGCAGTGGCCAAGAAATGGCTGTATATACTGTTTTATTTATTTAAAAGGTTACCTAATTAACTTGGTCATCTAATTCTAAGACCATCCTCTATGTGACAGCCATCAAACAATTAAAAAACTCTAATTAATATACGTTTTAAAAACGGCCGCAACCTAACTAACTGTGCCAGATGCCTTTTACTCTGCCCCACATTGTCTATTAAAAATACGTCAGTACATTCCTCCTCTTATTTTAAGAGGTACTTAAATTAGATTTGAGATCTCTGCGCAACCGTTATTCTTAACTTTGATATTAATCAGGTTTTTATCCATTTATTCACAGTACCTCATCCATGCACGCGTGCACACACAAGAGCAATGTGGGTATCATTACCACGATATGCATTTAACATGTGAATGTGTTTATATAAATCAAGAAATAAAGGACATCAAAGCGAAAAGTACTTTTCAAAGGAATAGAATATCAATATGGATATATATATATATATATATATATATATATATATATATATATATATATATATATATATATATATATATATATATATATTATAATATATATATATATATATATATATATATATATATATATGAGTATACAAACATACATACATACACACACACACACACACACATATATATATATATATATATATATATATATATATATATATGTGTGTGTGTGTGTGTGTGTGTGTCTGTGTCTGTGTGTGCGCGCGCGCGCGCGTACGCGTGCGTGCGTGTATCAAAGAGAAATAGAATAAAAAAAAATCGGAACATGTAAATGATAGCTAAAAAATAGCAAGCATAACTACAGCAGTCAACAAAGACACAAAACTCAACGTCCAATGTAAGCAAATTAAACCAATTTAAAGAATAAAACTGAATGATATTATTTTCCACACATTTGCTGGTGCTATAAAAGCAGAAAGTTAATACTGACTACTTCTTTTATGAATAAACACGAACCCTAAATAAGTCACTTGCATCAATATAATTCTTTGAAAAATCTATAGAATCAATTTGTAATGATATGACACCACACAGAACGAGAAAATTATTAAATTTTTAAAAGAAATTTTTTCTCATTACGTTGAAAAAAATAGAGTAAAAATATCCTTCCCACAATGGGAAAATAGGGATCAACCTAAACCATTGGCTGTAAGAAAATAGTCACCAGTGCAATAAGTAGCATTAATGTAATTATAATCACGATTCACGAATATATAAATAAATAAATTAAGGTAAAAAAGCAGGATATTCGTTAAGCGATATGTTGTCAAGGAATAGTTACTAATCAATTCCATTAAATAGAGGCGCTCTAAGTAGAGAGCATGCCTCCGCCACGCCAAGCAGTACTATTTTGCTGTCAACTCCAATCCGATGTATTTTCTTCAAAGTCTAATGTGTTTGTCCTTGGGTCATAACCCACATGTCTAAGTTTCGTTGAAATTGAATCCGTAGTTTTTTTAGCGTAATGTTGTTGACAAACAAAAAATAAATTAATAAAATATCTCCCATCTACTTAACATTCCGATTATTTTCAAAGTACTGCCTGCATACGTGTACTTGGATATAATTTATCCTAAATGTTACAGATTCCTTTTTGAGTCATACCCACATGACTACCAAGTTTGGTCACAATCGGTACGGTAGTTTTTGTGTAAAGTAACTCACAAACAAAACACAAATAAGTTA
>NC_090734.1:120146882-120154382 GCF_036898095.1 Palaemon carinicauda | reverse complement strand
GGGGTTTCTCCAAACACTGTTTCACAACAACGATACAAATCCGAAGGAGAATTAGCGAGTGACCATCATGTTATACTTATGTTCTTTTCTCGCTGCTGTTTTCGCAAGATGTAAAAAATAACAACGAAGAATCTCTAGAGAAAATGAAATCTATTGAAGATGATAAAATGATTAATTTGTTAATGGTATCTATAGAATTACAGTTACAGTGGGTAAACTTAGTTTTGAAAGATATTTAGAATAGAGATTTGAGTATACGCTAATGTGCGTAAGTAGACCAGGTTAACTTTTGATAACGATTAAACTCAAACAGGAAATTTAACGTAGACATCACATTGGAATTGGTCGTATATGAAGTTTGGTGTTACTAAGCGAAAGTTATAACCTAAATAATACTACAAGTGTCTCTCCATATTCTGAACAGATATTTGAGTTCAATACGTTTAAAATTTCATGAAATCTTAGAGTGCACAGCTATGTTAGTTCGATTGTCATAGAAATAATTCTATGAGGCCATTCTGTAAAGTTCTAGTTTAAGAGAAAATAGGTTAGATCAAATATATATTATATATATATATATATATATATATATATATATATATATATATATATATATATATACATATATATATATATATATATATATATATATATATATATATATATATTTATATACTATACATTACATATATATGTATATATATATATATATATATATATATATATATATATATATATATATATATATATATATATATATATATATATACATACATACATACACACACACACACACATATATATATATATATATATATATATATATATATATATATATTATATATATACATATATATATATATATATATATATATATATATATATATATATATATATATATATATATATATATATATATATATATATATGCGGGAATGAACTTTTCCATGTGTCACATTTAATTTCTGGCAATAAAAAATAATTACGTACTGTATATGTAAACATAGCCTTACACATATGAAAAGAATATAATTAAACATATGTGTTCCACCTTTACAAACATACCACTAAAATACTTGAACATGTCTTACCAGCAGGGTGAGTGATTCTTTTAGGTCATTATAAATATCTTCTCTTTTATTACTATGGCATGCATGTAATAAGCACGATTGATATAGATAACCTCCCATTTCTCTCAGATTCATCACACAAGCCATGACTGTAATACCGGAATGTTATAAGTAATAAGTATATAGTCTACTTACTTTATTAAAAGCTTGACCTAACCGTTTGATAGTAAGTGGCCATTCGAGTAACTTATGCCAGAAAACTTCAAATCAACCAATCAATCAATCGGGTAACTTATGTGTAATCTAAATGAACAGATTATATCATAATTAGTTAAGGTTTTCGAGTCTTTTTAATAAGCAGAAATATTCTGTAGGGAGAAGATTTTTATTCAATAGACAAAACATCATAAAGTTGATTTGTCCACCTTAAAGTGAAAGACAAAATTTGTTTGTATTTTTTTTGGCAGAGGCTGATGTTACTAGTTACTATACTCTCTCACACTGACCAAGTCTATTGAAAAAAAGCGAATGAATAAAAAAATAATTATATGACTTAATAGCATGAGGAATGACACTAATCAACCAACCGAATTTGTTTGTTTTTCAATGTGAATGCATTAAAGATCCAGTGAATGTTGGGATGCAATGAGCAGAATTACTTATGGGGATACATTATGTATCTTGGGGATACACAGAGTGAACTGGTCACATCACTTCAGTCATTCTAAAGGACAAATTCATTTCGACGTCGTTATCAGAAATAGTCTCCAGATTTTGATTTATATAAAAATTTCATTCATAAATCTGCTCTTTTTAATATTCAAATAAAAATATTAAAATATTTTAAATAAGTTACAGAAGTTATGTTCGGAGAAGTTAGCCTTTAGTTAAAACTGAATGAAATATGAGGACGAAAAAATAATCTTTTAGCAATGAGATATAATCTCTATAAAGATAAAAATATGATCTAAATTACTGATAAAGAGATAAAACTCACATAGCAACGAACGTAATGCGTTTAACGTAATATGCTTCAATACCACCTATTCACAAATAAAGAAATGAAACGATAGAAAAGTATTACCATATGGCTGACGCATAAAACGTCCTTAATAAACCTACTTAAGGGCTTAATTGATCTCCGTTCGGGGTGTGGTAACAATGTTGACGGATGGTGTTGCAACATAGCACTTGACAGGGGGGGGGGGGGGAAATTGCCACCTCTCGAGACGGTAGCATTGAAGGAAGGAAAGGGGGGTGGGGGTTAGTTCTGTCTATTCGATAGGTTCTAGTCTATGCCATTACATTGTGGATCCTTGATTGTAGCAGTGAAAGTTTTTTAATGATGGGATTCCAAGTATTCTGATAGCTATTAGAGGAGGAAATTTGTCTTTTGATATATTTATGGAAGGTCGATATTTTCTTCTTGGACTGATATAGTTGTTGTTATTGCTGTCAAATCATTAAATCATTATGTTATTAATGTATAAATAGTTTATTATTTTTATAAGTACTAATGGCTAAGCTTAATATAGCAGCATACAAAAAAACTGGTATTAATTTATAATCCCCTTCAAGATTGAATAACATAAATAATTAGGTAGTTTTCAAATTAAAATTTAATGGAATTCAATTTATTATTTGTATACTGAATGAAAGAGTCATATTAAACAAGCAGGGAGAAATAGTTTCCCGAATCCTTGCGTGTAATACCCGTAGATTTCACCGTTTTAAATTTCTAAGAAAATTATGAAAATGAATGAAAATATGAGTGCATCCAATCAAAAAATTACAAAATTGCGTAAAATATTTATGTTGAGACGTGGAGGCGATTCAATTTTGAAACTCCTAGGTCAAAGGGCAAGATCAAGAAAAAGATCGAGAAATAAGCTTCCGTGGCGGAGGTCTGCGCTCTACAGAGTGCCCCTTTAGTTTTTCAATCTGATTCTCAATTTTACTTCATATTACAATCATGAACAATAAGTCCTCTTTAGCAAATGGCTAAAATATTGCATGTAACCTTCACTCCAAAAAATCTTATCTAATCAGTAATGGGTTTCAATGAGACATGAGAAGCTATCTACGCTCGTAAGAATTAATCATTATCAATAAGAATAAGTCACGCTAACGACACCTGCCGATGAATCCATCAATGGAACTTTTCATTCATCAATCATACAGCAATGAAGCAAGTAGATCAGATAATAGAGTCAGTACAACCATCTGCCAGATCGATGTGCTATCCGTCAATCAATCAATACAAAATGCTTAGTTTAATTGTTAGAGAGAGTGCTTTCACGCTTTATTCATGCAAGCACACATATACATGCACACTATACAATTCTTCACCCAAGGGGTTAACTACTTCAATGTAATTGTTCAGTTGCTACTTCCCTATTGGTAAGGGTAGAACAGACTCTCTAGCTATATTAAGCAGCTCTTCTAGGAGAAGGACACTCTAATATCAAAACATTGTTCTCTAGTCTTGGGTAGTACTATAGCCTCTGTAACATGGCTTTCCACTCTCTTGGATTAGATTCTCTTGCTTGAGCGTACACTCGGGTACGCTGTTCTATCTTGTTTCTCATCTTGTTTTGTTAAATTTTTATAGTTTATGTATGAAATATATATCTTAATGTTGTTACTGTTCTTATAATATTTTAATTGTTAATTACTGCTCTTATTTCCACGTTTCCTTTCATCACCTAGGCTATTTTCCCTGTTGGAGCCCGTGAACTTATAGCATTCTGCTTGCCAACTAGAGTTGTAGCTTAGCAATTATAATCATATAAAGGAAAAACGAAGTCATTGCTAAACCAACTCTTCCACTTAGAAGTGAAGTATTGGTATTGATTTATTCTACAACTTTATTCCAGGTGTGACCAGGTTATGTAATGGGATTCTTAATCGGGTAGTTGAATCGGTGAAACTTCAAAAGTTCAAACTTGCAGCGAATGACATAAATCTTTTTATAGTTTATGTATGAAAGAACTATTCTAATGATGTTACAGTTATTAAAATATTTTATTCTCATTGTTCATTACTTCTCTTGCAGTTTATTTATTTCGTTGTTTCCTTTCCGCACTGAGCTACTTTTCTTTGTTGGATCCCTTGGGTTTTCAGCATCCTGCTTTTCCAATTAGAATTGGAGCTTAGCTAGTAATATTAATTCCAATGGTAATAATAATAATAATAATAATAATAATAATAATAATAATAGTAATAACAATAACAACAATAATAATAACAACAACAACACTAATAATAATAATAATAATATTGAATGCAGTTGAAAGAAACAAAAATTAAAGCTGTTGAGATGAGCTGTTTTGTGTAGTATATTTGGCGTAAGACGAATTGCTAGAGTGAGAAATGTTGAAGAAAACGTAAGAAACGCGGTTAAAACATTAAAAGTTTAAAGGCCCAACATGAATGGCAGAGGCAAGGGACAGTGATATTGACCTAGCAAGTAGGACAATGCCCTAGAGACTGATCATATATAAATATGATCAGCACCCAATCTCCTCTCCACCTAAGCTAGAACCAGGAAGAGCCAGGCAATACCTGCTGATGACTCAGCAGGTAGACCTGTAGGCTCCCCCCTTAACTCACAAGGATGATCAGGTGGCAGACAGTAAAGGAACTAAAGAGTTTAAGCGAGACTCGTCACCAGGAATGGATGTTACCAATAGGCCACAACAAGCCCTGAAGATAGCTAAGCGTATTCTGACGTGGTTTAATAATGTGGAAAGGGCTGAAAGGCGTAATGTGCGAAGAGGGGTCGATGTGCTGTTAATGAGCCTTCTCTGCAGATGTAAGAAAAAACTGTTATTGTAGATTTACTGCACAATGGGCTCATCCACGATTCAGAAGTTAAAGGATGAATGTGGCAGTGACTTGTGTTATTCTTCTCTGAAGCCACCTCTTGTCGGGGAAACGGCTTAATGATAATAAGAGATCAAACAAGGTTCTGCTTGAATTACATTGAGAACACAAGGTATATACTTTAGTTTTTGAAATGGCACCCTGTTGGGATATCAGTATTATCTGGCATGAATAAAATCATTGGTTTGTTTTAAACTTTCAACATTCTGAAAACAAAGGCAATTCTTTACACTGATAAGATTCCAGGAAATGTCAAATTTGTGATACAAACTGTAGGCTTGCGTTTTGCATCGAAAATCAACCGAAGTCTACAAAAGTAAGATCGAACACAACATACGTCCTATGACCAGACACCAGACAATTATAAGACCATGACGCATAAGCCTGATAAGGATATCAGACGTGAAAACCTTATAAATTAAAACTAAATCAAGCAATGTAGTTCTCAGCACTAAGGCAGTCTATTCTAAAATGTATATCACACAGGACATTGACAGCACGATAGGCAAGTTTGTGACGTGTAATGCAGGTGGGATTATATATATATATATATATATATATATATATATATATATATATATATATATATACATGCATACACACACACACACATATATATAATATATATATATATACATATATATATATATATATATATAATATATATATATATATATATATATATATATATATATATATATATATATATAACCTAAACGTTGTGGAAAGGTTTGTGTATCGCCATGATCAGCAAAGCTGTATTAGATAGGGTCCCCATACTAAGTTGGTATACTATGAGCGATAAGACAAAAGTCTACCACCATAGCAATCCACACTGGCTGCCGTGGTGATGAAAACTGGGCAAACCTCTGCCATGAACTGATGCCTTTGTCCTGCATTAGACTAGAAACGGCTGTATTCTTGTTGTTTGCTGATATATATATATATATATATATATATATATATATATATATATATATATATATATATATAATATGTATATATATAATATATATATATAAATATATATATATATATATATATAATATATATATATATATATATACTATATATATATATATAAGAAAGCAATGCAGTGTATACATATGAAAAACCAACAGAGACCAACCAAACATGAGGCATATTACAAACGCCCAGAATCCCCACCAACTATGGCCCGAAACGCCTCTGCAAAAGTGACTTCTTCCCCTGAGCGCCTCTCAAAGAGCAGATACAAATGAGCCTAAACGACGTCCGACGCCCCCTTATCTGATGAGAAATGTCTCTCTTTGGTATTTCTATATAGGCTATAATATCTAATTTATATAACGCAGCTGCCGTAGGGGGGGGGGGGGAGGTAGATTCCCGCTGAAATACTCGTAGTAACAAGATACTGATTGAATATATAACAAGTTTATTGTGGTCTGAACTCGGTGGAGCTGCTAGAGCCGTTTCCTATACTTATACTTTATACTTTATATATACAGTATATATATATATATATCTATATATATATATATATACATATATATATATATATACATATATATATATATACATATATATATATATATATATATATATATATATATATATATATATATATATATATATGTGTGAATGTGTTTTATGTATATACATACATCTATATACACATTGATGGACATATACATATATACACACGCACACACAAATATATATATATATATATATATATATATATATATATATATATATATATATATATAATATACATATATATATAATATATATATATATATATATATATATATATATATATATATATATATATAATATACTGTACATATAAATAAATACATTTATGCATAAATATTCATAAGCAAATATCACACAATCACACGCACACATATATACATTATTACACCATATGGCCTCCTCAAAACGGTGACTCCTTTGTCTTCGCTTTGTAATCATCACCTATTGCATACAACCGCCTGATGCTTATTACATATCTCAATTACCTATATTTACCCCGATTTACTTGCTTCCTTTGTATAGGGACTAACACTTAAGTGTGTCTGTGTCATTTTGCCGACACGCTCTTTGCATATTCGGAGCAATGTATCATAACCTCATAAGGGTGAAATTTGACTGTTAGTGAGATTCAACATCGCTGAAAGGTACAAGGTTTCTCGCTGATGTTCGGAGAACTACATACGTAGTAATCTCTCTTGCTTTCCGAAACGTATGATGTAAGACTTGATAACAGTATTTCTACTCTGAAACTAAAGTCAAATACTATATCCCTTGAGGTAAAGTAATGAAGAAAATATAAACGCCATGCTGATACACTAGGATACGAATGGCTGAATTGGTGTCACATGACAGTCACGGTCATTTACAGCAGACAGCAGTAGTGCCATGAGAAAATAAACAAGAGCAACTGCATCAATAATATTAAAAGAAATAATAGTAGTAGTATCTTTTATAACATTATTGATAGTATCCTGACAAATAGAAGCGATACAAGACTGATAAAATTAAAAATGGTTTCATAAGATCT
>NC_090734.1:120142515-120145015 GCF_036898095.1 Palaemon carinicauda | reverse complement strand
ACAACAGATAATACTAAATATTATATTCTCTTTGTCTTCACTGCCTTATTTACCTCGTGGAGAACTGTGACTCCAAATAATTCTCAATCTTATTCTTTCACTAACCTTGGCAGTCATCTCTCTATATAACTACAGCAACAGAAACCTTAAATCACCATCGCTTTTTCTCAATTATGACAACTGAGATCCTAAAACTTTCCTTTAACTGACATTAACTACTACAGTTGAGACTCTTTATGAACTATCTGTATCTTTCTCAATCACTACGACTCCCGAGGTCCTATATAACAATCTCTTTATTAGATACGTCCCTGCCTCGCAATCTGTGAGTTGTGAGTTCGAGGCCACCTAAAGCTAAATAGTTTATAGTAGTGTCTGCAATCCTCGTCCTTGTGGACCAAGAATGGGGTTGGGGAGAGCCCATAGGTCTAACTACTGAATAATCAGAAACCATTACCTGGCCCAACCCGGTCCTGACTTGGGTGGAATGGGGCTTGGGCGCTTATCATATGTATATACGGTCGGTCACTCGGACATTGTTCTTTTCCTTGCCTCTGCCACTCACGAGTAACATTTTAAACCCTGCTGTTGGTACATAACAATTCTCTCTCTCTCTCTCTCTCTCTCTCTCTCTCTCTCTCTCTCTCTCTCTCTCTATCATTGACTAACCTGTTAGTGGTGATATTCCCACTGTATTCGTCGATGGAGAAGTACTTGTGGTCCGGAGGTGCCAGACTGGTAGAGGTAGTAACGAGGTATGTAGTTCTGCAGGTAGGTGGTGTTGAAGGTGCCATTGCGAATGTCGTAGTTGGTGTACCAGTTGTCGGAGAAGATGCGCACGCTCGTCACGTACAGACCGGACGGCGCGGACGCGTACACGCGGGCTGGGCGAATCGGTTTCTCGAGCTGGAGCTCTCCTGCAAAAGATGCAATAAAAGGGAGTGATTAGAGAAGTTGGTTGATTCACAGGTTGGATTGAAAGAGATAATTTAAATTTAACATTACAAATTCCAAGGTGAAGGATGATATGGAGAGAAGAGATTTGCTGGATTACAAGAGATGATTTAAATTTAACATCATAAATTCCAAGGTGAAGGATGATATGGAGAGAAGAGGTTTGGTGGAAGGGGATGCCTTTGATACGGATTAAAAGAGATGATTTAAATTTAACATTATAAATGCCAAGGTGAAGGATGATATGGAGAGAAGAGGTTTGTTGGAGGAGATTCCCTTTGTTAGAAGGCATTGAAGAGGGCGCATCAGGCAACCGACCCCTTAATGTAGGGGATAACGGTGGGAAGGAAAGGAAAAAAATGCCTACTGTTGTCTTAACCAGAATGGTGATCAAAATAATCAAAATTATATATATATATATATATATATATAAAACACCATCTTCATAAAATGCACGTAATGTAATGGATGTTCCCAATCAATATCCTAAAATTAATCGCGATAAAACAAGTCTTATTTAAAAAGATTCTTTAATAAAAAAAAATCATGCTGCATTTCCATTATAAACTTCAAAAGTTAATAAAGCTTGCAGAGATATGATTCTATCTTAAGATTAGACATCAATCCTCTTTATAAAATGATTCAGTAAAATTAAAATTTGCACATACATGAATAATCTTGAAATACTAATCAATGTCACTCACTTAAAAAACCAGATTTGATCATTAAAGGGAGGACACAAACGAGTCACTAAATAAAACTTACTCTAGTACAAAAGATATAAAATTATTTTCATAGGAATTCAGACGGGTCATGAACACAATTCATTGAGCAAATGCTTAGAATTTAAGCCTGTACCTATTTTAATATAAACAACCGTAAATGTTGGCTATAATGACTAAAGAAAATATCTGACAATTAAAAATAGAAATACTCATTTCTATTTTCAATGTCCCCCCACATAGACATTAGACATTGGTAGACAAAGCTCTAGAGATAGGGTTGTTTATAGGTACCAGGTGCGCTAGCTTTTCAGATATATAAAGAAAATCCTATCTATATCATATCATCTTTGTTTTTTCTAAGTATTCTTAAAAGAGTTTTAACTTTGTAGATAAAAACACACAATTTAAAGCAAACGCAGCTGATGCATCGGTCATATTTAACTCGAAATGTTTAAAAGAGGGTCTCCCACATGTCTACGAATTTGACTCCAAGTTTGATATTACATGATGTTTTTTTGCTTATTTCTCTTTCCGAATGGGGATACCTTAACGTGGTGAAAGGGTTTACGTATCGCTATGATCAGCAAAGCTGTACTATTCAGGGCCACTCATACCAGGTTAGTTTGCTGTGAGCGATCCGATAAAAATCTCCCACCATCACCAATCCGCAGTGGCCAGCGTGGTGATGAATATAGCCAAACCTTCGACATGACTGGGGACATGTCTGAGGCATTTTTCCTGCAGTGGCCAAGAAATGGCTGTATATACTGTTTTACTTATTTAAAAGGTTACCTCATTAACCTGCTCATCTAATTCTAAGA
>NC_090734.1:120132515-120135015 GCF_036898095.1 Palaemon carinicauda | reverse complement strand
AAATATTGAATGTTATAAGTAAATAGGCTACTTACTTTATTAACGTTTGACCTAACCGTTTGATAATAAGAGGCCATTCGGGTAACTCTGTGTCATCTAACTGAACAGATTATATTGCATTTAATTAAGGTTTCGGGGTCTTTTCAATAAGCAGAAATATTCTGTTGGAAGATCTCGTATTTTAAAAACCAAAACATCATAGTTGATTTGTCCACCTTAGAGTGAAAGACAAAATTGTCTGTATTTTTTTTTCTTGGCAGAGAATGATGAACTGGAGAGAGAGAGAGAGAGAGAGAGAGAGAGAGAGAGAGAGAGAGATGCAAAATAGAAAAAAATAGAAATCCTAAGACATAAAAGGCAAAAAATCTTTAGATGAACTGGACAGAGAGAGAGAGAGAGAGAGAGAGAGAGTGAGAGAGAGAGAGAGAGAGAGAGAGAGAGAGAGATACATTATGGATCTGGAAGATACACAGCGTGAACTGGTCACATCACTTCAGTCATTCTAAAAGGACAAATTCATTTCAACGTCGTTATCAGAATCAGTCTTCCGATTTTGATTTATATAAAATTTTCATTCATAAATCTGTTTTATTTAACCCTCAAATAAAAATATTAAAAGATTTTAAATAAGATACAGAAGCTACGTTCGGAGAAATTAGCCTCTAGTTAAAATTGAATGAAATATGAAGGCGAAAAATCAATTTCCTAGCAATGCGATAAAATCTCTATAAAAATACAATTATGATCTAAATTACTGATAAAGAGATAAAACTCACATAGCAACAAACGTAATGCATTTAACGTAATATGCTTCAATACCACCTATTCACAATAAAGAAATGAAACGATAGAAAAGTATTACCATATGGCTGACGCATAAAACGTCCTTAATAAACCTACTTAAGCACTTAATTGATCTCCGTTCGGGGTGTGGTAACAATGTTGACGGATGGTGTTGCAACATAGCACTTGACAGGGGGGGAAATTGCCACCTCTCGAGACGGTAGCATTGACGGAAGGAAAGAAAGGGGGGGGGTAGTTCTGTCTATTCGATAGGTTCTAGTCTATGCCATTACACTGTGGATCCTTGATTGTAGCAGTGAAAGGTTTTAATGATGGGATTCCAAGTATTCTGATAGCTATTAGAGGAGGAAATTTGTCTTTTGATATATTTATGGAAGGTCGATATTTTCTTCTTGGACTGATATAGTTGTTGTTTTTTTTTAACATTTTATTGATTTATAAACTTTATTCTCACAACTACTACTGATGGCCATGCTTACGAAAGCAACATGCAAAAAAACTAGTCGTATTATAATCCCCTTCAACATTGAGTAACATGAATAATTATGTAGTTCTTAAATTAAAGTTAACGGAATTCTATGCATTATTTGTATACTGAATGAATGTGACGTCATATTAAACAAGCTGTGAGAAATAGTTTCCCGAATCATTGCGTGTAATACCCGTAGATTTCACCATTATAAATCTCTGAGAATTTTTTCAATAAAATTAATAAAAATATGAGTGCATCCAATCAAAATATTACAAAATTACGTAAAATATTCATGAATATTTTCTAAACTTATGATAATTTCTGCACAGTCAAATGTATGGATTGAATTTGCAATTCAACAACGAGAAAGTCATGAGAAATGACGGTGTAAAAGATATGTCATGCAAAGCTCGTTCAACAGCTAGGATATTAGAGAGAAAAGAGTAACGCAATAAAAAATGATCTATGATAAACATTTTGTCCAAAATATCATATCATGGAGACCTTGGCTCTTTCACTAGAGAGAGAGAGAGAGAGAGAGAGAGAGAGAGAGAGTCCATCCTAGGATTCAGAGATCTACGGCACCAAAAGACTCAATGAACTACCGATATTTAGCAAACGTTATTCATTAATTAATTCATTATCCCCCGCCAACGAAGTTGTTAGGGAGGTTATTTTTTTGGCCGTTGTTGTCTGTTTGTGTGAGAATAACTTCCTGGCTACAATTTTATTCATAGAGTTGTGAAACTCTCAGATATTAATTGTTATGTTGAGACGTGGAGGCGATTTAATTTTGAAAGTCCTAGGTCAAAAGGTTAAGGTCGAGCAAAAGGTTGTGAAATAAGCTTCCGAGGCGGAGGTCTGCGCTCTACTGAGTGCCCCTTAGTTTTTCCAATCTGATTCTCAATTTTACTTCATATTACAATCATGAACAATAAGTCCTCTTTAGCAAATGGCTAAAATATTGCATGTGACCTTCACTCCAAAACATCTTATCTAATCAGTAATGGGTTTCAATGAGACATGAGAAGCTATCTAAGCTCGTGAGGATTAATCATTATCAATAAGATAAGTCACGCTAACGACACCTGCCGACGAATCCATCAATGGAACTTTTCATTCATCAATCATACAGCAATGAAGCAAGTACATCAGATAATAGGAGTCAGTACAACCATCTGCTAGATCGATGTGCTATCCGTCAATCAATCAATACAAAATGCT
>NC_090734.1:120110015-120127515 GCF_036898095.1 Palaemon carinicauda | reverse complement strand
ATCAAGTGAGGAGAGATGATATTTATTCATACTGAGGAAATTGAAAAAATATGCAAATATAAATTATTCATAGTATGATGGGAAACCCTCTGAGAGAGAGAGAGAGAGAGAGAGAGAGAGAGAGGAGAGAGAGAGAGAGAGAGTAGTAAAGTAAGCATTCATGAAAGCATAAAACGACAAGCATAAATAAAGAACCGTCGATGAAATATCAGAAAGATTGTGGGAGAAATAAGCCCTGTTTAAGTTTTATGGGATCTTTGGACATCAAAGTAAAAGTGTAACAACTTTGGATTGTCTCTGTTCCCAAAAATATATACAGTAATAATAATAAAAATAATAATAATAATAATAATAATAATAATAATACTGATTAATTTGTAAACAGGTTTCATGAATAGATTTTACTTTAATATCAAACAATTATTATTATTATCATTATTATTATTTGCTAAGCTACAACCCTAGTTAGAAAAACAGGATGCTATAAGGCCCAGGGCTCCAACAAGGAAAATAACTCAGCGAAGAAAGAAACAAGGAAAAATAGAATGTTTTAAGAACAATTCCATTACAATAGATATTTCCTAAATAAACGATAAAAACTTTAACAAAACAAGAGGAAGAAAAATTAAATAGTGTGCCCGAGTGTACCCTCAAGCAAGATAACTCTAACCCAAGACATTAGAAGACTATGCTACAGAGGCTAAGGCACTACCCAAGAATAGAGAACAATGGTTTAATTTTGGAGTGTCCTTCTCCTAGAAGAGCTGCTTACCATAGCTAAAGAGTCTCTTTACCCTTACCAAGAGGAAAGTGGCTGCTGAACAATTATAGTGCAGTAGATAACCCCTTGAAAGAAGAATTGTTTGGTAATATAAGTGTTGTCAGGTGTATGAGGACAGAGGAGAATATGTAAGGAATAGGCCAGACTATTCGGTGTATGGGTAGGCAAGGGGAAACTGAACCGTAACCAGATAGAAGGATCTAATGTGGCATTGTCTGGCCAGTCAAAGACCCCATAACTCTCTAGCGGTAGTATATAAACGGGTGGCTGGTGCCCTGGCCAACCTACTAAATTTCTTCATGAAACGCAAATTGTTGAACATAGAAACTTTAGAACTTACTATTTACCTCTTAATATAAAGTCTTTAAAACAAATTGTGATAAATTTACGTTTGAAGCTACCATTCAAGGATCGTAAAATTCGGAGACAAATAAAAGTAACTTGAAGTACTCCGTCAATAGGTCCTTTCACAACAATCATAAACTTCCATCAAGGATGAATTGAGACAGAAACACGAGGCAAATCCTCACGTGAGAAAGTCGGACAACTCCTCGAGTTGAAAACGACCGAAATCCGACCCTCGACCCAAACAGAGGATCAGAAGAGGGGCATCGAATGACTAGGCCAATAGCATCCCGACCGGCCATAGGATCTAATAATGACCCTAATAATGATCATATGGGATTCGGGAGGGATTCTCATGCCCCAAGGAGGACCAGCACAAGCAGACACACGGACGCACACACACGCTGACTGACTCAACGCAGAAGGAAGGGTTGCTGCTTCAGCTGGCCTTCGCCAGCTAGCAAGTTCTAAATCTCCTGATCTGTTATTGTTGTAATCGTACGCTAGTGACAGACATCTTGCAGAGGGGATGTGGTTACAACGGCAAGGGCTTGAAGAAAGCGAGTTTGAGGGGTGCTAAAGTTTGGGTGTCCTAAAAGCGACTGAGGGGATATGATGAAATATTGGTTTTTGAAAGGCCGTGATTCGATTGAACTAGGTTGCGTCAATAGTGTCTCTCAACGGGTTCAAGAAAAAGTAGGTTGTGGTGGCCTATTGGAAACGTCCCTGTCTGGCATTTATCTGGACGGGAGTTCGAGACCCGCTCAAGCTCGATGGTTTTTAATAATGCCTACATCTTCAATATCCTTATGAGCTAAGAATGGGTGAGTGGGGGAGCCTATAGGTAACCTGCTGAATCATCAGCATGCAACAGCCATTGCCTTGCCCTCCCTGGTCCTAGCTTAATGGAGAAGGGGCTTAAGTGCTGATCTTATGCATACAAGTATATGGTCACTCTAGGTCATTGTGCTGTCCCTTGCCTCTGCCACTCAGGAGCGACCTTTAAACCTTCTAAAGAAAACAAATACTTGCGACAACTGGCGAATTAAAATGAGCACGTCACTTCTCTGAATCAGTTGCAATAACCTAAATAAAGAAAACAGCTAACTTAAGTAAATCAAGAGATTATATTTTTCTATTAAAAGAAAGCTGTCAAATCTGGCGAGTCATAGACTAACGATAAACCGGTGTCGTGTAACATAACACTGTAGTCGGGATTTCGTTTGAACTATTTCAGGTTATTATTTTAATGACTAGATATCTTTGTCTGTTTTTTTGTGATTAGTCATTAAAATGTCGTACTAAATCAATTTAGTGATGTTCATAAGAAGTGAAGGAACGGTTGTAATGGTAAAATCATTACCAGTAGTTGTAGCAGTCATACAAATTGAAGAAATGTTAATGTTTTTTAACTAATAGGAAAGGTGGGTGAAAGAAGAATGAAGACAGTTAGCTAACTAACCATGGTAGGGGATAGTTTGGAAAGTTAAGTATTAATAAAAGTAATGTTAAGTGTAGTTTAACCACAATTTTATTTCATATATAAAGTAATTTTTTTCTTATGGTAAGTTAGTATAGTACAAGAATTTCTTAATTACCTTTTAATTTTGGTTTTCTGGTATTCTTGGCTAACGTCGCAGTATTTTCTGGTGCTGAAGTTGATCCTTGTTGATTTTGCAAAAAAAAAAGGGCAGAGAGAGAGAGAGAGAGAGAGAGAGAGAGAGAGAGAGAGAGAGAGCATAATAATTATTCATTGCAACAATAAAAGGAAGTCTCATAATTCCATGTTTCTAGAGTTTCATATATGCGTGACAAAATATGGATACAAATTAAAGCTGACGTCATCATAGTAAACTATAAAAACCAGACTATAAAAAAAATAAACGGGAAAGTGTAAAGAAATTAAAGAAAAAGACAAAATAAAATAAAAGGAAAATAATGAAGTAAAAAAATCATTAGATGAACTAAACTTGCACACGAGAGAGAGAGAGAGAGAGAGAGAGAGAGAGAGAGAGAGAGAGAGATAGAATGCAAAAAAATAAAAAAAAACAAAATATAAAAAGGAGAAAATTTATTAGATGAACTGAAAATGAGAGAGAGAGAGAGAGAGAGAGAGAGAGAGAGAGAGAGAGAGAGAGAGAAGGCAAAATAGAAAATATAGAAAACCTAAAACATACAAGGTAAAAAAATCATTAGATGAACTGGACTGAGAGAGAGAGAGAGAGAGAGAGAGAGAGAGAGAGAGAGAGCATCAGTTTAATGGTTGCCATTCTGGCGTCTATCAGCTGATGATGAGAGCCTTGCCGTTCTCGTACAGAAGACGATTCAAAATTACAGGGCATAAAGCCACTCTTATTCGGTATCAGGCCACATCGAGGTAGGTCAAGTCAATCATCAAATGCTTTCATTTCCTGTAGACCTTGGTGTCCACGCTCTCTCTCTCTCTCTCTCTCTCTCTCTCTCTCTCTCTCTCTCAAGTCCAGTTCATCTAATGATTTTTCTACCTTTTTATGTTTTAGGTTTCCTATTTTTTTATTTTGCATTCTCTCTCTCTCTCTCTCTCTCTCTCTCTCTCTCTCTCTCAAGTCCAGTTCATCTAATAATTTTTTTACCTTTCATGTTTTAGGTTTTCTAATTTTTCTATTTTGCATTCTCTCTCTCTCTCTCTCTCTCTCTCTCTCTCTCTCTCTCTCTCTCGAAGACTAGCTTATAAAAGGCATACTGTATCCTTATTGCCTAGATATTCACCCCTGTCGTTGTTTATTTGTTTATGAGCAACTTTTCACAAAAACTAATGTACTGATTTTGACTAAACTTGATAGCCATATTGGGTATGACCCGAAGATGAATCTGTAACATTTTGAATAAAGTCATGAAAGTAAAAGTACGTAGCAGTACTTTGAAAATAATCGCAATATTAAGTAAATGGCAAATATTTATAGTCCATTTCTTTTATCAAGGCATATTTGCACCGACTCGCAGGGGTGCCCTTTAGCTCGGAAAAGTTTCCTGATCGCTGATTGGTTAGAATTATCTTGTCCAACCAATCAGCGATCAGGAAACTTTTCCCAGCTAAAAGGGCACCCCTGCGAGTCGGTGCAAATATGCCTCGATAAAAGAAATGGACTATATTTAGTTTTCAACGGAACTTGGTGGACATGTGCCGTGTGACACAAGGGCAGATCCATTAGATTTTGAATAAAATTCATCTAAGTATACGTACGCAATGGAGTTAGGAGCAAAATTAGACTGCTTGGCTTGGCGAATGCATGCTCTAGAGTCTATACCGAGCGCCTCTCTAGTTTTTACTGTTCTTACGTCTTCACTTAATATATTTTCGCCATTTCATTTACATTCCAACTATTTGCCTTCTTATCTCTGTGCTTTCCTTAGCAGATTATTAATCTTACCAAGTATCTAACGTGCCATCACGCGTAAATTAAGCACAACCAATCTTTATAATACAAAATTTATCCTTTCCATTGCTTAGATCTCTCTCTCTCTCTCTCTCTCTCTCTCTCTCTCTCTCTCTCTCTCTCTCTCTCTGTTTATTACTGGGTCTTGGAATTAGGATGATTAAGGTGTATATTTTACAGCTGCTTAACTCTTACTTATAACGTAAAAATAAGCCACTCTTGCGCTTTTACAGGCGTGCCAATATTCTGCATTCAGTTTGGCTGAAACACATTTCTGTCTGTCTTCGGTAGATACATTTGATCTTTTTCGCAAAAAAAAAAAAAAAAAAAAAAAAAAAAAAAAAAAAAAAAAAAAAAAAAAAGCTTTCTCATCTTCAAATTCTTGAATCAGCTGATTATGGGTATATTTCTTGTGAGGTTAATACAAAACTTCCTTTCTTTTATTCCATCTTTATTCTAATCTATTCCTGGTAATTTTTATTTCTTAAATTATACGTGTAAAGGTTCTATTATTAATTATTCAAGTAAAAGGCCTTCTGACTCTTAAGTATTTGAATAATGATAATACTATACAATAATGATAACAACACTAATCTAAATAATAATGATATAAATAATAATTACAAAAATAATAATAAAATAATAATAATAATAATAATAATAATAATAATAATAATAATAATAATAATAATGATAATAATAATAACAACATCAACAATAATAATAACAACACCACCACCACCAACAACAACAACAACAACAACAACAATAATAATAATAATAATAATAATAATAATAATAATAATAATAAATATTTTTGACCTAATAGCATTTTTCCTGCTAACATAATACACATTGCACTTATCGGATATTCCTTATCTGAAAATTCTTCTTTGTAGAGAAGCCAGATCTTCCTTTTGACAACATTTTGATAGCATCAAAAAGAATATGCATTCATGACCAAATCTTCAAAATCGTTCGAGATAAACCAGCAAAATATATTCAAACGCAACGACATAACGTCAGCAGTGTTTCATATTAAGATCAAATGTTTAGTAAAGAGTATTTCAAAAGAAGTTAGCTCAGTGACTTCATATATACCGAAATACATTTCCTCCATGTTAAATTTTTTTTTATAACAAGTGCAAAGATTTGCATAAATGCAATGGGCTGTGAGTAGGTGGATTCATAGTTATCGTAGCCTTTCCGGTAACATACGAAAATTAGTAGATAATTGGTAAAATGCAAAAAACATATGAGGATATATATATATATATATATATATATGTATATATATATGTGTGTGTGTGTATATATACATATATATATGTATCTATGTACGGTATACATATACATACATACATATATATATATATATATATATACACACGTATGCAGATATATGATATATATATACATATTATATATATATATATATATATATATAGAGAGAGAGAGAGAGAGAGAGAGAGAGAGAGAGAGAGAGAGAGAGATTGTTAATGAATATACGTAAGTGTTTCCCTCAGGACATGTGACCGAAATTAGAAGAACGCTAAGTAGGGGATGGAGAGCTTTTGGTAATTTGGTAAATAAAATGAGATTATGAAAGTTAAAATGGCCCTTTCTCTCAAGATTAAAGTATTTAATCAGATGGTCCTATCAGTATTAACTTAAGCATCAGAAACTTGGGGCCTAACAAAAAGCTTTGGAGATAAGCTAGTTGCAACTCAAAACCTATGGAGAGATCAATGGTGGGATAACATTAAGAGACAGAAAAAGAGCAACATGGATACGAGAGCAAACTAAAGTAGAGGATATTCTAACAACTTGTAAGGACACTAATTGGACAAAGGCGGGACATATAATGAGAATGACAGATGATGGATGATGGATGGACATTAAGAATTACAGAATGGATCCCAAGATAATTGCAAACGAATCAGGGAAGGAAGAGAAGACGATGGATTGACGAAAATATAAAATTTGCGGGTATAATCTGGCAAAGAAAGACCGTAAATAGACTCGAGTGGAAGAAAATGTCTCCGGCTTTTGTCCAGCAGTGGACTAGTTATGGCTGATGATGATGATGATATATAAATCAGTATATACTGTATGTATATGTGCATATTTACAGTATGTACATGTGTGGAGAGAGAGAGAGAGAGAGAGAGAGAGAGAGAGAGAGAGAGAGAGAGAGAGAGAGAGAGAGAGAGGTCCTGATATTAGTACACTGTTAATCACACAAAGGCAAATTCAGAATTAACATTGCCCCACACCAGGCCTTCATACGTAGTCATGAAACCCTCCAAGACACAAAACATACGTGACCAACATTTCCAGTTCCGCGCTGCATTTAAGGAAGAACATCTAATTACGACATTAAGTGTACTTGGCCATGATATATGCGCTGATTCGGGAAGCGGAATGAATAATAATTCAGAACTTAAACAGCACAAGAGAATGAGAAAAATGGAAGGATTTAGAAGCGAGAGAAGAGCCGAGAGTGAAAATAGCGACGGAACTGTAAAAATAGACGCTTATATGGTGGAAAGACTATGAATATCCATATTGACTTTTATTACAATTTATACAAAATAGGTACGATAAAAAATAAGTATTACAAAGAACATGTAACAAGTCTCTCTCTCTCTCTCTCTCTCTCTCTCTCTCTCTCCTGCTTTAGGATCTAGACCGGCAACACCAATAATACAGTACCAAGGACTGCCAGGAGCTCCGGGAAGGATACGGATGTACAAATTCCACTTATATTCCAGGACTCAATGAAAATGTCTTTGACGGTACCTGGGTCTGGGCTATCAAAAGACTGCTATTTTCTTTTTCTCATCTCAAGCCAACTTCTTATGCAAATTCGACATGAAAGGACTGTCGGATTATTTGGTGGCATTTGGCCGTCTTCTCAAGTTGCCTTTTATTTTGATGCAATGGAATGAAGTCGCATTATATTTTCTCATTAATGGCCCCGCCCCTCATACCCCAGATTGTGGGATCCCATCCCTAACCCCCGACCTCCATACAAGGTCACCGACAAATCGTATGCATTTCTTAGTTGGCTTTTTATTATCGAGTAAGGATCGCAATGTGGAAATATTGTTAATGCCAGAGTCTTACAATAATTGTTCTTCCTAAAGGAATGCTCAGAGGCAAACCAATAAAAACAGCATAAATATCTCTATCTCTCTCTCTCCCTCTCTTCCTCTCAGACACACCTAAAAAACATCCCCTTATGTAATAAAGACAGGAAAACAATGGAAAAAAGCTATATACAAATAACAAGAGAGGTGTTTTCATAAGAGCATTAGCGCTGACACGAAGTCTCTTTACTGACAAGAACTACTTTACCTTTCACGCCTCCCCCCACCCATCTCTCTCTCTCCCTCGCCTAAAACCAGTGAGTCGTAACCAAGTGGTTCCCACAGATTGCTATCCGAGAAGCGATCTGGCCCAGCGCCGCCGACTGAAGGGATCAGATCTTGTAGAGAAGCGATTAGATCCCTTAAAATCTTGTCCACTTGCCATCACCAGATATCCGCAGAGGTCTTCGCCTCTTACATAGGCAACCAAATTCAGCCAAGCGTGCAATGAGCCGACTAGCATTTTCCTTTGAGAAAGGTGGGGGAGGAGGTTGAACGGGGGGGGGGAGGAGATTCACGTACTCCTCTTTAACAAGGCAACAAGGAAAATGAAGTTACACACACAAACACACACACACATATATATATATATATATATATATATATATATATATATATATATATATCGAGAGAGAGAGAGAGAGAGAGAGAGAGAGAGAGAGAGAGAGAGAGAGAGTTTATTGACAAAATTTGTCAAGCGTGTTAATCCCCTTTATATAGGGACACCAATGGTATTTTAAATATATTCCGAGTATACTGTCTAAAGCATCCCTTGTTTTACCCCAATATATTCTTGCAGACGCATGTATACATACATACAAAAACACACATACACTACACTACACACACACACACACACACACACACACATATATATATATATATATATATATATATATATATATATATATATATATATATAGGGAATAGTGCTAATGTGTGCTTGCACATTTGGTATTAAAAGGGAATATAACCATTTATCATAAGATTAAAAAGAAAATAAACCAACAGTATTCGCCGAGAACATAAACGATAGTCCAGACACACACTCAATCAATGGATCTCTTTCATACAATCAATATCTTCTCTAAATATGAATATCCTTTTACAATACCCACATCGATTATTTGGTTAAAAACACATAAGCGAAAACTCTCTTACAATCTGAGCATGAGAGAGAGAGAGAGAGAGAGAGAGAGAGAGAGAGAGAGAGAGAGAGAGAGAGAGAGAAATTTCAATTTTCTCTCGAGAAACCAGCCATAAACCCGACGTCAGCCCATACCATCGTAAAATCTACAATATAACAGCGATTAAAAGAAGCTGACTCCTTGACACCTCGCCGACTCTCGCGAATAAAAGCTTCCATCAACTTGGCGCCAAGTCCGAAAGTAAACATTAACAGCCCGCCAAAAAAAAGCGACCTCGAAATATCAAACTACACCGGATAAATGTGTAAAGAAAATATTTAATATAAATTAGATGGAAATAATGGCATAAATCTTTATGACACTACAATGAAAATTATATTTGACATTAAGGAATTTTCTTACACACTAAACAAGCAGTTATACTCGATGGTTGTAAAGGTTGACTTGACTTCAATAGGGGACTTAAGATAATGGAGTTGGCTGTAAGAGTTATAACCTCTTTCTGCTCATCGGCCAATGACCAGATGTAACATAAAAATAGAAATATGAAGGAAAAAGAAAGGAAGCTTAGGCTACTCACTAATGTAATATCCCTAACCAATTGAGAATGCTTCTCATGTCTTCCCTGTCAGTAACTTATGAGAGCCCTGATTTGAAAATAAAAGTACTGTACATGGTACAGCAAAATAGGAACAGTGGAGTGTAAAAAGCTGTACATTATTAAATCTTAGTGTAATATACACATTTCACATTTCAATGTGTATATTACACTAAGATGTACTAATTTACAGCTTCTTACACTTCCCGATTTCTAATTTGCTGTGCCATGTGCAGTACTTTCATTTTCAAAGCAGGGCTCTCATAAGTTACGGACAGGGAAGACCTGCGAAGCTAAAACAGTTGGAAGACCCAGGCCTACACGGCTGAGTACTATGAAGGGAGAAGTAGGAAATGCTGAATGGAGAAGTATTGAATTAGAAGCTCAAGATGGAGACAACTTTGCATCAATGGGCGTAGGAGGAGATGATGATGATGATGAATATACAATGATTTTCGGACAAGATTAGAAAGTAGAGTTAGGGAAAATGGACGGAAATAACATTAGTTCTGACGAAAGCTTGTGGAACGTAAAGGTCTAAATAACAGACAGGAAGTGATTCATTTCTAAAACTATGCGGGGTCTGCAATATCATATCTACATAAAAAGCTCGGTTAATGCTGATACACAACTGGAGTATTAAAACTCATATAAACACAGCATTTAAACCTTACATACCACCCAAGTACATGGATTTATTCGTCTGTGCGCATAAATGTTTCTTTATAAGAAAGAGACAACACGACGGTAAGAATTGAATAAAGTGCATTAGCTTTAAAAATACGTATAATTCTTCAGCATAGACTAACTCTGTACAACTGAATTCCATGAATAATTTTAATGAAACTCAGACTTGTTGTCATCACGGTTGAAGAATTACGGAGGGAATGCAAGAGGATTTTTGCCAAAAATTGCCGACAGCTTGGCAAAAGCCTTATACTACGCCGCTACAATAGGAAATGTGCCAATTTTAAGCGACTAACTTATTCAAACTAGTAAGAAAATAAATAGTGTTATGATTTCAATTTTCACTTTGCTTTGCTTCTCTAAACATCACCTGTGATAGATGAGCCAAATGCAAGGAAAAAGAACACCTCTTTAGAACCAGTATTAATTCGTGTACAAGATAATAACCACTTTGATATTTACGACCAGAACGCCTTCGATTTGAAGCTGCGCTCTATGCTATACGAGCCTCGAGGTGATTTCCTGCGTGGCTAATCATATCCCGTAACTTACCGGTTGGATTTGAAGCGAGAAATCAGGTTATTGTTCTCGATGTAAGCTTCGAGTTTTTCTCTCCTGGGTTAAATCTCTTCTGGTTTAATTCATAATCTTGCTTAAACATGAATAAACTAAATGACGAATATTAACTTGACTATTTTGTCTTTGAGGAAGTAATAAGTCTCGCTGATACAGGGACATTTGCATTCTGTGTTCAATTATTTATGGATAATGCAATGCTGCTACAATCAATTACCTTGTGCAAATAACTCTAGCAAGGACCATCATACATTTTACAAAATGTTAATATTGGATATGTTTTATAGATACATGAGAGTGCATACCGTACACTTCCCTGCATGGAATACAAAATAAATATCATCACATCCAAAATAACTTGCTATAAATAGCGATGCCATTGATCGAAGCAGAAAACACCATTAAAGGTAGACGTTTCTTAAATTCTTAAAATAAAATTTGCTAAGCGGACATAGATTTAAAAAAGATTACTCTAAACGATGAAATTAAAATTTTCCAAATTATTAAAATTCTCGATGGTAAATTTTTTGTGATTCATATATAATTATGTATTCTAAAATAAATAAAATAGTAAAAATATTTCATAACACCAATAACACCACTTGAACATAAATACATTTACAGACGTCTATTGCATATACTTTCAATCATACAATAAACAAATACCGTAAAGAAATGTGAAAGAGAAAATAATTATATAATCCTAGAATTTTTGCAATGTCAGGTATTTGTTTATCTTACACAAATAGACGGAATTACAGAGAAGGCGGAAAGAACACGTAAACGACAGACGAAAATGTGCATGTTTTTTACCTTAATGGAAAAAGAATATGTAAAAAGAACAAAAAGGCATCTATACCTTGAACTCTGAGCACTAGGAAAAAAAAAACACAAGTAAATAGTTGAAAAGTCAAACCACACCCCTTGCAGTGGAATTTATTGCAGCATTCCATACCGATTACTGTGCTGTATAGCGTCTTGGGCTAACAAAAGAATCATGAATATAGTAAATCTGTATGCAAATTCAACAAAAGCAGTTTTATTGTAAGAGAAGACAAGGAATAAAATCTTTTTGGGTGTTTTATTTTTTTTTGGGGGGGGAGGTGTGACTTCTTACCCCCCCCAAAAAAAAAAGTAGTCATTGACCCCATCCCCCCAAAAGTAGTCATTGTTGACACCACCCCAAAAAGTAGACATTGTTGACACCACCCCAAAAAGGTAGTCATTATTGACCCCAACCCCCCAAAAGTAGTCATTGGCCCCATCCCCCCAAAAGTAGTCATTGTTGACCCCGCCCCAAAAAAGTAGTCATTGCTGATGCCAACCCCAAAAAGTAGTCATTGTTGACACCACCCCAAAAAGGTAGTCATTATTGACCCCAAACCCTAAAAAGTAGTTATTAACCCCAAACACCAAAAAGTAGTTATTAACCCCAAACCCCAAAAAGTAGTTATTAACCCTATTCCCCAAAAGTAGTCATTGTTGACCCCACCCCCCCAAAAATAGTCATTGCTGATCACACCCCCAAAACAGTAGTCATTGTAATTGTATTTGTATTTTGGCAAATAGAGTAGTGATTACAGCAATATACATAAATACTAATATACATGAAATTTCCCTTCAACAGCTTCACGTTAATACAACAATATTCATAAATACTACAATACATGAAATTCCTTTACAGAATTAATATTGATATGGGACAAGTGAATTTAAGATTCAAGAATCAGTGTCACTTGAGCTAGCACTGGGGCTTGGGAGACCTTTCGGCCGCATGCTGTAAACGAGAGAAACCCCATACATATTCAGATCTTGGGAAAACCCATGCATATCTAGACCTTGGGAAAACTCATATATATTAGACCATGGGAAAACCCATACATATCTAGACCTTGGGAAAACTCGTACATATTTAGACCATGGGAAAACCCATACATATTCAGATCTTGGGAAAACCCATGCATATCTAGACCTTGGGAAAACTCATACATATTAGACCATGGGAAAACCCATACATATTTAGACCTTGGGAAAACCCATGCATATCTAAACCTTGGGAAAACTCGTACATATTTAGACCATGGGAAAACCCATACATATTTAGACCTTGGGAAAACCCATGCATATCTAAACCTTGGGAAAACTCGTACATATTTAGACCATGGGAAAACCCATACATATTTAGACCTTGGGAAAACCCATGCATATCTAAACCTTGGGAAAACTCGTACATATTTAGACCATGGGAAAACCCATACATATTTAGACCTTGGGAAAACCCATGCATATCTAAACCTTGGGAAAACTCGTACATATTTAGACCATGGGAAAACCCATACATATTTAGACCTTGGGAAAACCCATGCATATCTAAACCTTGGGAAAACTCGTACATATTTAGACCATGGGAAAACCAATACATATTTAGAACTTGGGAAAACCCATGCATATCTAAACCTTGGGAAAACTCGTACATATTTAGACCTTGGGAAAACCCATACATATTTAAACCTTGGGAAAACCCATACATATTTAGACCTTGGAAAGACTCATACATATTTAGACCATGGGAAAACCCATACATAGTTAAACCTTGGGAAAACTCATACACATTCACACCTTGGAAATACCCAGCACCAAGGTGTAAATGTGACGAGTTTGGACAGCAAGATGAAAGAAAGAAATCTGGAACGGAGGCAAAGTACAAAGCTAAGAAGTGGGTAGAGCTGGTGGTTGAAAGGAAGCTTCAAATACCCCAAAGTAAAGCCTACAGTGCACCGCCTGAGATACAATTAAGGTACTGCCACACCTGCGGGGACGTCAAGTAAGTTTTTTCCATAACAAATCCATCTATTTTCTTCTTCTTGTTCATTCTTTCCTTGGGCAAACACAACACATGCCCATCTGTATTCTCTCCGCTCACACTTAAACTCTCTTCTAATTATTTCCCTGTCAGAGAGCAACAAAAACATCGCAATTATCTTGAAAGTAATAACTGCTCATTTTCGAGGCTGAAACCCGAGAGTCCAGCGAGTGCTTGGAAAAGCAACGCCTTAAATAGAACAGCAATTGGCGTAAGAGATAGATGAGGTTCGCCTGGTAATGTTCGTGCGAATTTGCACTTCAGTGTTGGGAGGGAGGGAGGGGGGGGGGCGGAAATATATTTTTGTTTTCTCGAAAGGAAATAAACTACCTCCCTAAAAAGCTCCAAACTATACAGTATATATAATAAGAGTCTATATTAGATCAAGTAAATATCATCGAATCTATTTCTAAATAACCAGCGTCACACATTATTATCATTATTATTATTATTATTACTATTATTATTATTATTGTTGTTTTAATTATTATTATTATTATTATTATTATTATTATTATTATTATAATTATTATCATTATTATTATCATTACTTTTTAAGCTACAACCTAGTTGGAAAAGCAGGATGTTATAAGCCCAGGTGCTCCAGCAGGGAAAATAGCCCAGTGAGGATAGGGAACAAGGAGAAATAAAATATTTTAAGAAGAGTAACATCATTAAAAGAAATATCTCCTACATAAACTATAAAAACTAACACAACAAGAGGAAGAGAAAGAAGATAGAATAGTGTGCTAGAGTGAACCCTCAAGCAAGAGAACTCTAACCCCAGACAGTGGAAGACCATGGTACAGAGGCTATGCACTAACCAAGACTAGAAAACAATGGTTTGATTTTGGAATTTCATTCTCCTAGAAGAGCTGCTTACCATACCTAGAGTCTCTTCCACCGTTACCAAGAGGGATATGGCTACTGAACAATTACAATGCCGTAAACCCTTGGGTGAAGAAGAATTGTTTGGTAATCTCAGTGTTGTCAGGTGAATGAGAACAGAGGAGAATATGTAAAGAATAGGCCAGATTATACGTTTTTTTAAGTGTAGGCAGAGGGAAAATGAACCGTAACCAGAGATTAGGATCCAATGTAGTGCTGTCTAGCCAGTCAAAAGACCCTATAACTCTCTAGCGGTAGTATCTTCAAACACACACACACACACACACACACACACACACATATATATATATATATATATATATATATATATATGTGTGTGTGTGTGTGTGTGTGTATGCGTGTCAACCCTTTCTGGGTGGGGATACATTAACGTGGTTACAGGGTTTGTGTATCGCCATGATTAGCAAAGATGTAATAATCCTGGACACTCATACAGTACTATGTTAGTATGCTGTGAGCCACTAGACAGAAGTCTCCCACCATTACCAATCAGTACTGGCCAGTGCTGATGAAATTATTCAAACCCATGGCATAAAAAAGACATTTTTGAGGCCTTTGTCCTGCAGTGAACTAGAAACGACTGGATTTTTTTTTTTGTTGTTGTTGTATATATATATATATATATCAAGAAAGACTTAATAAAAATCTGATCTTGAGAAGAAAAAGTTTATTTTTAGGAAGAGTGATCTTTACTAATGAATAAAAGGACAGAACTAACTCAAATTTCTATAAATTAAAACAAAGGTCAAGAATTTTCATTGTTCACAGTGCACATTTAATTTAAAAAAAAAAAAAAAAGCTGGCTGCCCCCCCAAAAAAAAAGCACAAAGAGAACAAAGAAATCTCACTTTCTGCCATCTCGCCGTCCTTATTTGTAACCTCAGTTCGGTCAAATCAGAGAAGGATCGGTGAGAATGCTGACTTCAGCTACCTCGCCTCCTGACAGATTCATTTGCACAAGCAAGGGCTTGCAAAGAAAAAGCTCTTGTCTAAGCAGAGAGAGAGAGAGAGAGAGAGAGAGAGAGAGAGGGGGGGGGGGGTCGAATAACTGTTCTGAGGATTTATACTTGTGTCGTCTGGAGTAACTGATGATGCACAGGTTGCTTGCTCTCTTGACCCAGGCGGAGCAGAAATCGTGGGATCGTTATATTTCTACGCTGTGTAATTAGAATTATATGACGCGTGGCCGTTTGAATTCAAATACTGTAAAAACACATTTTGGATATTTTCTGCTAACTTGATGAAATGAGAAGTGTAAAAAAGGAATAAGCATACACGTAAATGAACTCGCATTGACAGAGATACATACATACACACTCAAGCGAATGTATACAGTATATATACATATATATATATATATATATATATATATATATATATATATATATATATATATATATATAGATGAACACACTGACAGAGATACATACACACTCACGCGCATATATATATATATATATATATATATATATATATATATATATATATATATATATATATATATATATATATATATATATATTATATATATATATATATATATTATATATACATATATATATATATATATATATATAGAGAGAGAGAGAGAGAGAGAGAGAGAGAGAGAGAGAGAGAGAGAGAGAGAGAGAGAGAGAGAGAGATGCGTGTTATAAATTAACCTACATGAGGGACGGGACGAGGAGAGCTGGCGTGACCTGATTTTATATATATATATATATATATATATATATATATTTATATATATATATATATATATATATATATATATATATATATATACATATATATAGCCAGAGATTCGTATTATAATTTAACGCAATGCTGTGTGCAATAGAAATAAATTTGTATATCACTGTAAAAACGAGCGTTAAGACATCCTGATGTTGAGATGTGGGTTCAATATGTTATTTTAAAAACATCCTCACCAATAAATGTTCAACAAATTAAGACAATGCAGTGATTATAAATGTATAAAGGATAGAGTAGAACCAACACAACAAAGACACACAGAACAGTGGGAATAATCTATACAGGCTTAAAGATTGAAACTATTTCAAGACTGGGTATAAATGGTCCAAACAATTAATAGAGGGGCATCTAGTATATCACTAGACAGTGAGTCTGTAATTTGTTATTTACGTGTCATTTGGCCAATATTAGTATTTCCAGCTAATATAGAAACATTTATATGAACATACTATTACATACTGTATAATTACTTCTTTTGTAGTTTGTTTATTTCCTTGTTTCATTTCCTCACTGGTCTATTTTTCCCTGTTGTAGCCCTTGGGCTTATAGCATCTTGATTTACCAACTAGGGTTATAACTTAGCTTGCAATAATAATAATAATAATAATAATAATAATAATAATAATAATAATAATTACCAAAGGAGCACAAACACCTTCGTAGCATATCATGACAGATTATCACTTACGCGTTCAATAATAATTAATTAACAAACAAATCACATGAATACTTGCTATATACTCATTGTCCACCTGCTGTAATAATAAGTACAATGACTCTTGAATCACAGACCCTTACAGGTAGGTAATCAATTAAAAAGTCTACGCTTAAACGAGCAAATTAAGAAACCTGTAAGGTAAATATGCAATCAGTTACAGTTCAACCTGCTGTACACTAAAGGAATAAGTCGATACAATGATCTTTATATAACTAAGCCTTTTAGAATATTACAGAGATACTCTAGTTAATTAAGGTTCATATTAGATAAGAAAGTTATTATTCATTAATCCTTTTCGTCACAAAGCTTTAGAGGGGCAATTTTCCTCAAAGATTATATATAGTAAATATAGGATGAAATAAATTAAATAAGGGAAGACTCACTGTGTCCCGCCGAGGGAGAGAGAGAGAGAGAGAGAGAGAGAGAGAGAGAGAGAGAGAGAGAGACGTGCGAGTGATGTTCAAGGCTCTTAATTTTCCTCTCAGCATGAAAGTTTAACCCAAGATGAACCCGAAAAGACAAAAATGCAACTCGGCGCTTTGCTTTTAATACAAC
>NC_090734.1:120102515-120105015 GCF_036898095.1 Palaemon carinicauda | reverse complement strand
TAATCATGAGCTGCAGTCATAATACTATGTAATAAAGGAACAGCCGAACACGCGCGTTTGGCCAAGAGGTAGAAGCGTTGTCACAGAAACAGGATTGAAGGGATGGGTGAAAGACACAAGTTTGATGGAATGTGTGAAAGAAGCAAAATTGAAGGATTGTGTGAAAGAGGCAGATTCGAAGGATTGTGTGAAAGAGGCAGTCGACGGATTGTGTGAAAGAGACAGAGTCGACAGATTGTGTGAAAGAGGCAGAGTTGACGGATTGTGTGAAAGAGGCAGAATCGACGGATTGTGTGAAAGAGACAGCATCGACGGAATGTGTGAAAGAAGCAGAATCAACGGATTGTGTGAAAGAGGCAAAACTGACTGTGTATATGAAAAAGGCATAATCGACGGATTGTGTGAAGGAGACAGAACTGACTGTGAATAAGAAAAAGGCAGAACTGACTGCGTATAGGAAGAAGACAGAATTGGCTGTGATTGCGATAGACAGAAATCTCGGATGTGTGAAGGACAAAATTTGCGGAATTTATGGTAGACGCAAGTTTGACAGTGCATGTGAAAGAGACATGATTCATGGTGTATATGAAAGACAGGATTGACAGAATGTGCGAAAGAACGGATCATGGGAAAAGTGGAAAGAGAAAATAGATAAAAAAACAGGATAAGTAGAAGAGAGAATCTGATGATAGGAGGTAATGACGGGTAGAAAAAGGTGATACGACAGAGAGAGAGAGAGAGAGAGAGAGAGAGAGAGAGAGAGAGAGAGAGAGAGAGAGAGAGATTCGACAAAATACCCAAATATACTAAATCAACTTTAAGATCATAACAAGAAAAATATTCCCCCATATAAATAAAATTGTGGTTAAACCACACTTTACATAACCCTAACTAATACTTGACTTTCCAAACCATTCCTTATTATTATTATTATTATTATTATTATTATTATTATTATTGTTACTTGCTAAGTTACAACGCTAGTTGGGAAAGCAGGATGCTATAAACCCAAGGGCTCTGACAGGGAAAATAGCCCAGCGAGGAAAGAAAATAAGGAAATAAACTACAAGAGAAGTTTAATAACAATAACATGAAAATAAAACCTGCACATATAAACTACAAAAAAAAAAAAAAAAAAAAACATGAGGAAAAGAAATAAGATAGAATAGTGTGCCCGAGTATACCCTAAAGCAAAAGAACTCAAACTCAAGACAGAGGAAGACCATGGTACGGAGGCTATGGCACTACCCATGTTACTTAAGGCCTCGGATTTATTAAGGTCAATATTCTAAAACCAAAGTAGTTAAAATAACTCTGACTAAATCAGTATGCAAATCAGCCGAAGAAATAATGAATATTGAGAGCATTTTCACATCCATCGATCTTGTTTCGAAGCGACAAAAAACAGAAAATGACTCAGCCGACGTCCACGAAATAATCATCTATTGAATGGTTAGTCCCTTTACGATTTGTTTTGAATATAAAGTGGTCTCTCTCTCTCTCTCTCTCTCTCTCTGATTGCGTGTACTCCTAGAATTATTCGTGCTATTTTTAATAGGAATATGTATACATCTATTTTTCTTTTTTCTCTCTTTTGTTGATTGCATGAACTCGTAGAATTATTCGCATAATTTTAAATAAGAATTCTCTCTCTCTCTCTCTCTCTCTCTCTCTCTCTCTCTCTCTCTCTCTCTCTCTCTGATTGCATGCACTTGTAGAATTCTTCGTGCTATTTTTAATAGGAATATGTATACATCTATCTATCTTTTTCTTTTTTCTCTCTTTTGTTGATTGCATGAACTCGTAGAATTATTCGCATAATTTTAAATAAGAATTCTCTCTCTCTCTCTCTCTCTCTCTCTCTGATTGCATGCACTTGTAGAATTCTTCGTGCTATTTTTAATAGGAATATGTATACATCTATCTATCTTTTTCTTTTTTCTCTCTTTTGTTGATTGCATGAACTCGTAGAATTATTCGTATCATTTTATATAGGAATATCTCTCTCTCTCTCTCCTCTCTCTCTCCTCTCTCTCTCTCTCTCTCTCTCTCTCTCTCTCTCTCTCTCTCTCTCTCTCTCTCTCATTGATTTTTATATAATTACTGATATATCCGACTAATATTTCATCAATCTTTAAAAGTATTTATCCCGATTCCCACTTTTATATTCACAGGTTTATTAATCCTACCGGATAGCCTACTTCTCTTCCCAATTTTCCTCAGAACGGAACTAATTTCCACCAATATCTCCATTAGCCGAAGGCCGCCCGCTTAATCAATCATATGAGGGCTTCAGTTTCGTGCATAATGCCGCCTGCAAACCCAATTAAGACAAGTTTTAAGACAAGTCATTACTATCCGCCAATTAGGGACTCAGACAGCTCCTGAGCATATGAAAGACCCTTCACAAAAAAAAAAAAAAAAAAAAAAAAAAAAAAAAAAAAAAAAAAAACTGAAGCCGATTTACTGTTCTGGTTTCGCCTTGGCATAAAGGTGAAAG
>NC_090734.1:120090015-120097515 GCF_036898095.1 Palaemon carinicauda | reverse complement strand
ATAAGAATCTCAGCGCAAGAGCTATCAAATGCGTTAGTATAAGCAATGTTTATGTCAGTACGATCTTTAGCATCAAGGTGTGGGATGGAATAAGAGGCCTGTTGTGGACTTTCTCATGTTTACCAACCAACTTAGACGAGTTACAAAGAGGATAAACGTAAATGAACAAGGGTAGGCTACTACTGATTATAGAAGATGGTTGCATCCTCAGGTTTGGAGAGAGAGAGAGAGAGAGAGAGAGAGAGAGAGAGAGAGAGAGAGAGACTCATTAGTCTTTTTTTACCGGAAGGTAGCAGTTGCCACGATGAGCAGAAGGCCTCATTAAGACGAAAACATACGCCAGGGATATACAGAGAAAGCGTCTGTCAGTATGATGTTTGTTCCTCCAATTGTCTAATAATCAACAATGGAAACAATTTTTGTCTCTTTGCAAAAAGTTTGAAACCAAACACAAGACCAAACTTAGGTGGAGATTCTTTTTTTTTTTTTTTCCTTTTTTTTTTAACAAAAACAAAAACTTTAACATATTCGATGCCTCCTTGAGATAACTACTTCCCAATATCTGCACTCAACTCTTCTCCGTCAGGTCTGGAAAGCAACAAGAGGTCACGGGAGGTAATTTAACAGTCGCTGTTATAAACCGATTTAATGCCAATACTCCCTCTGGTTGCAAGTAACGAGAGTAATTTTCTTTGATTCAATTTACCACCAAGGTCAAGTAAATGCTGCCTGAGCCTCCGACAGAAGATTTTTCTCAGAATGAGTTGATGAAGAGAAGAAATGGATAGGCACAGATGGGAGTTGGGGTTAGGTACCGGAGGGGTGATGGTTGGATCGATAAGAGCCTTGGAGTGGAAATTCATTTTATGTATAAGGGTTGTTTATCTAATTCAATCAAGCTGAAGTAATAAAAACATCATTATGATAATGATGATATTAAAAGAAGAAGAAGAAGAAGAAGAAGGGTGATGGTTGGATCGATTAGAGCCTTGGAGTTAAACTTCATTTCATGTATAGGGGTTGTTTATCTAATTCAATCAAGCTGAAGTAATAAAAACATCATTATGATAATGATGATATTAAAAGAAGAAGAAGAAGAAGAAGAAGGGTGATGGTTGGATCGATAAGAGCCTTGGAGTGGAAATTCATTTTATGTATAAGGGTTGTTTATCTAATTCAATCAAGCTGAAGTAATAAAAACATCATTATGATAATGATGATATTAAAAGAAGAAGAAGAAGAAGAAGAAGAGAAGAAGAAGAAGAAGAAGAAGAAGAAGAAGAAATCAATGTTACTTATAGCCAAATAACGATTAACTTCAAATTAACTATGATTATCTTATGGCAGTAGATATAATTACAGGTTAGGACGCACCTTGCTTTACTGTTGACTTTATGAGAGCGAAGTCAAGTTCAGGAGGGTGAAACTTTCCTTCCCCTTCGATCTGGCATGGACCCAGGGTAACTAGGTTAAGTTAGGTTATCTAATATAAAAGATTTGTAAGGAACATGACCAACCATACGTGTCTCTATCAATCATTATGAATTCAAGGGTTCTTAGGATTCTTCAAAACAATCCCATTACACGGAATTAAACTAACTTCAAGAGTTATATATATATATATATATATATATATTTTTTTTTTTTTTTCTTTTTTTTTTTTTTTTTTTTTTTTACATAAGCATACGTCCATTGAGGAACTAATGTTACTGGTGTTGGCAAATTGTTTATGTTAATGTAAGCTCATCCGCCAATATTCACACTCCCATAAAAATTACTGGCGAAAAAATGATTTTTCCTGAGTAAATGGCAGTGGAACAACTAATACAAATAATTAATACACAAAACTAAGAGAAGCACAAATAAAAGATAAATAAAAGGATTATGGCGTTAATTAAATCTAGAAGGAACCTGTAAACAACCTCTTGACAAAAACGAGAGAGAGAGAGAGAGAGAGAGAGAGAGAGAGAGAGCAAGGGTAATTTTGTTTTAAAAAGGCAGAAAAAAGGGTCCAACGGTTTATGGCTGTAAAAGCAATAAAGGTCACTGAACTAAACAACCAAAGCGTTGATTGATTTTTAACAGTAATCAGTGGTTTCAAATCGTAACCAAAATGGCATTGATTGATTAAGTACCCATTTCAGGGTAAAGGGAAATATTGTTATCTTAAAGTCCCGTAGCAAATAATAAGTATGTACTATAAAACGAACGTCTTTTTACAGTGCTCCAGTTTATTATTGCCTTTTATAGAACGTCTACAACTTAACATAGTTAGGAGAAACCTATAATAAACATACTTTTTAATAAGATCATAGACAGCAGGTGTGGTGGAATTTCATTTTATTTCTTTGTAATACACAAAGAAATAATATAAAATTCACACACTCGATGCTTTGTTATCGAGGTATAGAGGTAAATTCATGAGGTCTGAACAGACAAAATTAATTTTTTATTTTTACACTTGAGTTATTGATGATAACGATCAGACTTCTTTTGAACTGTCGAATTAAACCGTACCACTGTGGACCAGTCAAAGTCAGTTTAGATTTATTTCATCATCATCACCACCTACGCCTATTGACGCAAAGGGCCTCGGTTAGATTTCGCCAGTCGTCTCTATCTTTAGCTTTTAAATCAATACTTCTCCAATCGTCCTCTCCTACTTCACGCTTCATAGTCCTCATCCATGTAGGCCTGGGTCTTCCAACTCTTCTAGTATCTTGTGTAGCCCTGTTAAAAGTTTGGTGAACTAATCTCTCTAATTAGGTTTCTGAATAGAGGTCTAGGCAAGTCTCTCAAGCATTTGTGTGCAACAAAATGATTTCAAGTTCACTGCTGCAATTTATGAACTGCAGAAACAAAAGTGTAACTATCAGTAACGGATATTTACAGATTAATAACAACTTCACCGGTTGTATTTCTGCACATTATTATCATTATTATTATTATTAACATTATTATTATATTTGCTAAGCTACAACCCTTGGTAAAACAGGATGCTACAAGCCCAAGGGCTCCAACTGGGAAAATAGCCCATTAAGGAAAGGAAATAAGGAAATAAACTCGAAGAGATGTTTAAGAATAATATTAAAATGAATCTTTCATCTATAAGAAATAAAACTCTACTAACTTTAATTATTAACGAAAAACTATAATACCAATATTGTCGTAGACAATATTATCTAAACACTGGCATAAGAAACAATTTAAACAACGTAGAGTATTGCAGAAAAATATTTAAAGATATTTCTTTTCATTTTATCTCCCTAAAGATACCCATATAGCCCTCTCTCTCTCTCTATCTCTCTCTCTCTCTCTCTCTCTCTCTATATATATATATTATATAATATATGTATATGTGTGTGTGTGCTCGTGTTCTTTCTTTTTGTACTGAGAGAGAGAGAGAGGAGAGATGAAGAGAGAGAGAGAGAGAGAGAACCATAAAGCCATTACCTTACCATATAATCCTCTTGACACCTTTACCCCAAACCCTTACCTAAACTTTCAACCCTCCGACAGAATGCACATTCCTTTAAGCCCTTTCCACCTGTGCACAGGTATAATAAAGAACCCCATCGCTTTGCCCTCTCAACCACATCCTATAAGTTACAAATTACCTTCATCCCCTTTTTTTTCGGGAAAGGAAATGGCCAATAGGAAATGGAAGCAATTGTTTTGTTTTATGGTTAAGTTATCCCAGTTTATTTTCAATACTTCGTACAATTCTCGGGAAGATTATCGTACTTTCAGTATATCGTATAATTAATGACAAGATTATAATCCTCTCAGTACTTCATACAATTCTCGACAAGATTATCGTATTTCAGTTTTCAGAAAATTAACCGAAAGATCCCTTTTACGACGATTTTTAATTTTCTCTTAAAAGTAATTAATAATATATTAACCTGAAATATGTTTTGGTTTATATTTTTCTCATATGCGCAAACGTTAAATTTTACTTACATGCATGTAAAACTTCTAGAGAAAATCTTACTGTTACAAATCTGTGTAAAAAACTAGGTATATAATATATACAAGAGCTTCATAAACTTTTACACTAATAGAGTTTAAGGATAACAACCATGAGAAAAAAAAACTGGCACATTAGAAACGCAATAATGCTAATAAAATGGCACACATGCACACTTAAAACACACACACACATATACATACATACATACATACATACATACATACATACATATATATATATATATATATATATTACAAAGAAAAAAAAGGAAAAAAGTTTGAAAGGATCACAGCAACACCATATTTCGATTCCTCTTCCCTTCGCCCCCGTAAGAAAATAGGTCAGGGAAAACGAGAAGACTTCTCTTCTCAAGTTCCATCTCCCTCCCTCTTCCTCAAACTTCCCCTCCCCCCCTCCCAAGCTCCCCCTCCCCTCCTCCCCCGCATACTTAACAACTCTCCTACCCTTAAGGGGGTCGCCATGTGCTGGTATTGCTAAACGCCCGATCTCCCGACCTTTGCAAAGAATGCAACAAGATGGATGCCTTCCGGGCTACCTAAGCGACACTGACGACTGACACCTCCGTGAGAGAGAGAGAGAGAGAGAGAAGAGGCTGCCTTTCTATCAAGGAAGGTTGCACTTAATTCATCGGGGAGAAAACCAAGGACTGATGATCGAAATTTATATAATATATATATATATTATACTATGTATATGTAGTGTATATATATATAATATAAAATCAATATATACATACATGATATAATAAATACACACACAATATATATATATCATATACTATATAATATACTATATAAGTATATAATATATATATAGAAACATAAATAAATATAAAATTAAAAGTAAATATCAACTCTTAGCTAAAAGAAGAAGTTTCTCTCATTCAAGTCAAGAGTTGAATAACAGGAAAAATCAAAATACATAAATACGACAGTAAGCATAATAAAATCCACAACAAACAAACTAAGGAAAAACTCATATCAACCTCCACATAAAAATTTAACAAAAATAGAAAAGTAAAAGTTTTTTTAAATCCTTCAGAGTTTCTAGAAAATAAGTCCAGGAAATATATCAGTAATACCGAGAGAGATCCATCATCATACAAGACAGATTAAACGAATGAGCAAAATTAGTATAAGGAATGGTCCTTATTCCCATCCATTCCCGTCTCGCTTACGCTCACGAAGATGATCCGTTTCGTTGCAAGGAAAAACTTCAACATCAGACAGTGTTTTTTTCTCTGTCTTCCCCTGTCTTCGGTTGTAGTTCTCTTGCTTGAGGGTACAGCGGCACTCTATTCTATATTATTTCTCTTCCTCTTGTTTTGTTAAAGATTTTATAGTGTATATAAGAGATAACTATTTTAATGTTGTTATTCTCCTTGACACATTTTATTTTTCCTTGTTTCCTTTCCTCACAGGGCCATTTTCCCTGTTGCAGCCCTTTGGCTTACAGCAGCCTGCTTTTCCAACTAGGGTTGTAGCTTAACAAGTAATAATCATAATAATTATACGAGTGATTCATTCTCGAATGTGATCTGCACAATTATGTCTGTGTGATATTCAATAAGAAATAATTTACATATTTATATGTGCATATTAGGTTGGTTTGCAGGGAGCGATCAGACAAAAGTCTCTCGCCAACAGCAATCCGCTGAGGCCAGCGTGGTGATGGAAATTGGCCAAACCATAGACATGAATGCGAACAGTCTGAGGCCTTTAGTCCTACAGTGGATTAGAAATAGCTGCATTTGTTGATGTTGATATATAATATATACTGTATACTTTATATATATATATAATATATACGTGTATATAATATATACACACACAGACACATATATATATATATATATATAATATTTATTTATTTATATATTATACACACATATATACATCTAACTATATTTATATCCATACTGTCAGCCTGTCTGTGTGTGTTTGTGTATATATATACATATATAATATATATATATATATAGAGAAGAGAGGAGAGAGAGAGAGAGAGAGAGAGAGAGAGAGAAGGACGTGAATAAGGCAGCACGAACTTGAAATATAGAACCCCGAGGTCCAATCTCACGCCATTTTCCCATTACAAAGTTTGAGAGACAAGATTAACACTTAAAAATGGCTTAGAAAATTTCAAGTAATATCGACAATTATTTATGGCAATGCAAAAGCAACCTTTAAAAATATAAATGTATGAAACTGGGATGAATAATGAGGCAGGCCATTAGATTAAAATTGCTTTATACTTTTAGAAATAATCATAACATTATGAAAAATAACCATTAACATCCAAATCCCCTACCCCCAAATTGTGGGGGAGGCGGTTTAAAAACATAAAATTTTAACAATAGCTGACAAAGTATAAAAGGAATCTTTGAAAAACTAAATAAAGTGAAAATTCTCAAAAGTAATGCCAATAAACAGGGCGCTAGAAAAATAAAATACCCTACTACTCATATTGATAAAAATCTACATAGTTAAAGATACAGCAAAATAATACAGAAAATTTAAGAGTACGAAATGCTTTACTTCAAAAGAAGGTGCGCATAAGGGCATAACTGCATCAAAGTAAGTTGAAATTACAGATTACATAAAATGTTTAATGACTCGAAATGGGTATCATTGATGTCTGATAACAAGAAATTGGTGTAATTACCTAAGATTACAAACATTAAAGGCAATTGGAGGCTATCTTCCATGTATGATTATGTTCAACAACCAGAACAAAGGTTTCGGATGCTTTTAGTGCATAATCTGATCTTACCCTAAGTTTGCTTAAGCAATAATGATGGAGGAGGATTTAAGAATATTGCTATAATCTTTAATGAATTAAGACTTAAATTACTCAAGCATAATGACTAGCTTATATTATGTACTAATATAATACGTAATTATTTCTAAAAGATACAATAAAAGAGAACTAGCGGGGTATCAGTAAAGCTCAGACCTCGCGCCAGGGCAGCTTATTTGTCGATCTTTTTGACTGATTTTGGAAGTTTGCTCGTCCGTGACCTCGACCTTTGACCTTACAAAATTTAAACCATTTCCAGCTCTTTACATAACAGTTTGAAATACCTGCAGGTCTCATTACTTTATGATTAAAATTGTGACCGTATAATTGATGACCAGATTTGACCTCTGCTTGACCTTGACCTTGGACTCAACCTTGACCTTAAACATGTATTAATTGACGTGGATTTTCATTCACTAAAATATGAACCAAGTTTGAATTGGATATTTTGTCGACCTTTGAGCTTCCAAAATTTAATCATTTCCAGCTTTTTTACATAAAAGTTAATCCCTGCAAGATTTATTACTGTACGATTAAAATTGTGGCCAGGAAGCTGTTCACAAACAAACACACGCACAAACAAGCACACAAACAAGGGGTAAAACTTAACCTCCTTCCAACTTCGTTGGCGGAGGAAAAATAGAATAAATCCTAATCATACTTGAGAATCGCCATATCGCCCGTAGCCTATATTACCTCTACTTTTC
>NC_090734.1:120068513-120089515 GCF_036898095.1 Palaemon carinicauda | reverse complement strand
ATAACAGCTGATTGCCAGACTTATATATTGTACTTGGGCAATGACTTTATATCTTCATAATTGCCGTTTACTGAGATGAAATTCTTTGATTTTAAATACATGTAAAGTGCCCTTTTTGAAGATGTTTCTTATGAGAGAGAGAGAGAGAGAGAGAGAGAGAGAGAGAGAGAGAGAACTTTTTTAAGTGGATGAACATCGGAATCTATTGTCAGTGATCTGAAGGTAACCGATCAATCTCTACCTGACGCAGAAGTCAGTCAGCTCCTCCTCCATCACGAGGCACCGAAAGCCGTAAAGTGACTAAGTATAACCATTAACTAAATCGCTTCTTATTTATGCCCTCCATTCGTTCCGGTTCGTAAACGATCTCCCGCGCTAGATCGATCCTCAATTGGTGTGACTTGTAAGGCTTAGGAAGAGAGAGAGTGATATAATGAAAGAAAATACAATGAATTTATTCGTAAGTTGAACGTTTAATATAGATTTATTTTATCTGTTTATTTTTTTTAACCGTGATCTTTCATTCTCCTGCTTTGATGTGGTTGAAAGGAATATACATAAGGATAAGGAGGTGTGAATTATTGACTAATTGAGGGAGGGAGGGGATACATTAAAATATCTAAACCAGGAAATTCAAAATAGTATGGAAACCAAAAGGAGTGTATTCATTACCATATTCTTAAGAGAAAGAAAATTACAAAAATCGGAGGAGAATATTATGGCTATATATATATATATATATATATGTATATATATATATGTATATGTATATATTTATTATATATATATATGTGTTGTGTGTGTGTGTGTGTATCATGAATTGGTGTGCATTGCGTACGTAAATCAACAGTAACTGTTACACAAATAAAAACATACACGTGTACACACACACACACATATATATATATGTGTGTGTGTGTGTGTATCATGAATTGGTGTGCATTGCGTACGTAAATCAACAGTAACTGTTACACAAATAAAAACATACACGTGTACACACACACACATATATATATATTGCTTTGTGTGAGAAAAATAGCCCACCTCAGTCGACTAACATCTTACAATAAAAGCGGTACTGTACAATTGATTTCTAATGTAAACTGAAATAAGTTGTTTCCCTTCTGTGGAGTTACATACTTGACTCTCACTATGTGAGAAGGGAAATAATATGTTATCCAAGTCTCTATATGCTGCTAACATGTTCTTGCCTGGATAAACATATTATGAATGTAAGAGTCGATTTCAAGTTTTTGGAACACGTTACCAATGTGAATTCATATTTGGGATCGGCAGTTAGAAATATAGAATTATATTATGATGTTTGAAGGGAAAGTCTACTTTGATAGTTTTTAAAGAGTCAATTTAACTAGTTATGCTGGACCCCAAAGATAGAAGGTCAATGCAAAAGATATAACTTTGGTGCAGGAAATGGCGACTGAAACGGAATGTGGTTAACCTAATTAGTAACGAGGTAAACTGAATACTAATTCTAAACAGATGAGAGAGAGAGAGAGAGAGAGAGAGAGAGAGAGAGAGAGAGAGGGGGGGATTTTTCACAGAGAAAAATACATATGATAAATTATTCAACATATTACATTTAAAACACCGACAATTTTGAAAACATGTTCTGTACAAAGTCACACGGAAATAAGAAATAGAAATGAATTAAAAAATATAATAAACTAAAAAATGAAATTGAAGAAGTAAAAAATAAAGTTTCAATTAACACTAATGACAGTAAGACGTGACGAGTAATTTCATTGTGAACCCGATCATTTTGACTTCTGAAATAGCTTCGTAATTTACTGGAAGCTACGTCAGGCAGCCTTTAAGTATAAGGCATTAATCTAAAAACGTTATATAGTGAAAGAAAGCATTAAATCATTAATATTTTGATGGATAATAATTTTGAGTATATGTGTTCTGAAGTTTGGGTCAAAATTCTGGCTGGGATTTTAAAGGTTTGGTAAATTTTCAATTATAGATGACAGGGGTGAGATTGTACGATGTCGTCTTTTAATGCCTTGAAGAATGTTAACTGCAAACCGTATTATGATATGAAGGAAATATTTTCCTTAATAAAGGATTTGGAAAATATATAAATCCGAGAACACTTGCAATAATCTCTCTCTCTCTCTCTCTCTCTCTCTCTCTCTCTCTCTCTCAAATAATAATAATAATAAATACATACATAAAATCTATAATAAATAAATAAATATAATAATAAAGAAATAATAAATACAAAATCTATAAATAAATATAATAATAATATAAAACAATAATAAATACATAAAACCTATAATAAATAAATAAATAAATATAGAAATACAAATATAAAAATACAAATATAAAAATACTCAACTCCATATACCACAACGGTAAAATGCGCAAAAAAAAAAGAAAAAAAAAAGATACAGAAAGACAAGACAGCCACAGGTTCTAATCACTGTTGTTAAGGTGAAACGAGAATCATAATTTGCAATAATAACCTGCATCAGCAAAGACACGTTGTGTCCCAGAAAATATTCGTCTTTTTTTTTTTAATAGTTCTCTGAAGTTTAGGTCAGTTGCGGATCTGGAATAAGTCACGTTTTGCCGTCTAGGTGTCAGATACGGAGGTCAAATCAGCTTTAATTTAAAGTCTGGTATAGATAATGATCTGTCATTAGTGAAAGTTTCTGTTCTAGGCCAGATATTGGTAAGGTATTAACCGCATTTCATAGTCTATGTGGCCTTAATGGTAGTGGAATTATTTTTTTTACAAGACTGCTTCAGAAATCAGTCTTGCTGAAAAGTTTGTTTATTTATAAGGAAGATGTTATCTTTAGATAAAACGTCACTTCTATAATTAAATTTACAACCATATAAACAACGTAAAGTTCATTATCGGAATGATCTCTTGAAGATATGCAAGGGAAGCAGTACTACATTTCACTTATCAAAATCGGAATATCTTCATCTCGAAGTGGCGAATGTTTGGTACAGAGTCAATTTCTGTATTGACTCTGGTTAGTCTTTGCAAATAAAAGCGATTAACAGATTCAATGGCACCTCAAATGAAAGACACTGTTTTCTGGGTGTTAGCGAAAGGAAAATAAGGATTTCAGATTACAGAAAGGTGGTCATGAACACTACGACTCTGTATTACTTTTAGAAGAAGTGACTACTACTTTGAAATTAGAATGAAGCCACTGAATGTACATGAATAGTCACACACACACACACACACACACACACATATATATATATATATATACACACACATACACACACACATATATATATAAAGAGAGAGAGAGAGAGAGAGAGAGAGAGAGAGTATTCACGAATGGTTACTGACAAGCACTTACTTGCAGCTTTCGTTTTTATATTTCAATATGATAACATATTTCTTATTTTTTTCCCTTTCTCTTACCCATGTCAGCTACAGCCAACAGCAGTCGATTAACGACAACATGTCTAATTCCATGGTGAGATACTACTACTAGAGAGTTTTGACTGATCAGACAGTACTACATTGGATCCTTCTCTCTCTTTGCTTACACACACACACTGAATAGTCTGGTCTATTCTTTACATATTCTCCTCTGTCCTAATACACCTGACAACACTGAGATTACCAAACAATTCTTCTTCACTCAAGGGGTTAACTACTGCACTGTAATTGTTCAGTGGAAACTTTCCTCTTGGTAAGGGTAGAAGAGACTCTCTAGCTATGGTAAGCAGCTCTTCTAGGAGAAGGACACTCCAAAATCAAACCATTGTTCTCTAATCTTGGGTAGTGCCATAGCCTCTGTACCATGGTCTTCCACTGTCTGGGGTTAGAATTCTCTTGCTTGAGGGTACACTCGAGCACACTATTCTATCTAATTTCTCTTCCTCTTGTTTTGTTAATGTTATATTGTTTATATGAAAGATGTTTATTTTAACGTCGTTACTCTTCTTAAAATATTTTATTTTCCTTTTTTTACTTTCCTCACTAAGCTGTTTTTCCTGTTGGAGCCCCTGGGCTCATAGCATCCTACTTTTCCAACTTGGGTTGTAGCTAAGCAAGTAATAATAATAATAATAATAATAATAATAATAATAATAATAATAATAATAATAATCAAGTCAACAAAAGTATCATGATTAACAAAAATATATCTCTTCCTCGCCTCGGTATAGAATAGTCTACTCAGTTGAGAGAGAGAGAGAGAGAGAGAGAGAGAGGAGAGAGAGAGAGTACTTTTCAAATGTTTTTACCACGCTTACCCGATTGTAGGTACACGCCAATTGATTCATCTTCGATAATAATAATAATAATAATAATAATAATAATAATAATAATAATAATAATAATAATAACAATAATAATAATAATAATAACACCCAACGACACCAATCAAGCCAACCCAGTCCCCCAAAACGATACTGTAAAAGACGGTGAACATCAGCGATAAAATTTAAATTGAACTAATAACCTAATAAAAAACAATGAACGCCCACAATAACATTGAGTGCAAGTCTTCATAAAAAATGGATAAAACTTTGCTTTAATTCTGACGCAAAGGAATAATCAATTTGAAACACTGAAGGAAAAAAATGCACTCAAATGTAGCATGTGATAATAGAGTGGGAGTAACATATTATAGATTTATTGCTTGATTTTATGAACTATTTGACCTCATAGGGTGTTCTACTTTTTTTTCATGAATACACACGCTTCTATACATCAGAATGCGTGCGTGATTGCCCATACACACGCATACTTAGGCATTAAAGTACTGTGAGAATACTTATCAAAATTATTTTTACAGCTAATTAAGCGGTACTGTATTCATTTATTTCCTTTCCTCGCTGGCTATTTTTTCCTATTAGGGCCCTTGGGCTTATAGCATCTTGCTTTTCCAATTAGGGTTGTAGCTTGGCTAGTAGTAGTAGTAGTAGTAGTAGTAGTAATAATATAATAATAATAATAATAATAATATACTGTTACAATATTATCAGAATTATTTCTACAGATAGTTAAGCTATCTAAATATCATATCCATATGCATAATATCTATAACCCACATACGCCACGCGAATATACATGATAAATATACAAACAAATTATATACTTACAATATAAACAATGCATGAATCACAACATTAGACAGACTTAAATGACCACTGCAACCATTTAAACAAAGCTTGCACACCGGGGTGCCCTATAAACTTGCTATCTTATTTCTTAGCGCATGGGGTAGCACAGTTGTTTCTGAGCAGCTAATCTTCAAGTTTCGTCGCTTGAGGGATGGATAATATAGTTGTAAAACATGAGAAAACAATGCGCGCTTATAAATAATCTTGGGAAATTGGCAAGCGCTTGGCAAATATAATGTGACGCGGGTACAGAATTAATTTTACTTGAATTTACCAGTCTGAGAATCCTATTTAAATAAAAAAGATAAAAATAAAAATAACAATGAGGTATTTCAGCAATTTACTACAAAAAGAGGAATTTCTTCCTAGAAACGGGTGTATGAAAGCATTAAAAGAATTAATTTTTGATGCGTCCGAAATTCAGCTTCCATAAAACTACAAACCTATAACACAACGAAAGACATATCCAACAGGTTAAATTCGTCCATGTTAGATTAAAATAATCGAATTACCAGATGTATACGGTTATGGACAATGGTCTGTTCAGGAAAGAGGCCAGTTCATAAACACCCCCCCCCCCAACCCCCCAAATAAAAGACAGTCGTCCTTTACAAATCTGATGATCGAAGCAAAACAAGACTTTCATAATTCAAGGTCATGTAGACAAAATAACAACACGAATATACTCAAAATAACAATACGAATATACTCACTTAAAATACAACACGAATATACTCAAAATAAAAATACGAATATACTCACTTAAAATAACAACACGAATATACTCAAAACAACAACACGAATATACTCACTTAGAATGACAACACGAGTATACTCACTTAACTTGTTTTCTTCAAGGGAAATCAGTTTGCACATACCTGCAAAAAAAAAAAAATTGAAATTGTATAATCTTTCTTGAGATTAAATTGTACAAGTTTTCTTTAATGGCTTAAATTCATAGGCAATGTATTTGATATATGTAAATCTACTTGAATTTTGGAATATTATTGACCAGGTATACAAACTTATTTGTAAACACTGTTTAAATGTGGACCTTTTTTTTCTTATATTTAAATTTATTTGTGACGTTTAGGTAAACTGAAAATATTGAGGGCTATAAAACTACTCACAATCATTAGATGAAAGTTTACTTTTCTTTCTTTGTAGTAATTTAACTTTTATTCGCATTAGACGAATATCTATGTGCAATATCTACTTTAATAAGAAAAAAATCCGCAACACAATCTTTAAAAAAATTATGAATAATAATAATCATAAGCCAAGAGAACAAGTAAATCTTACGTCACAATTCACATTTTTTAACCAAACATTCCATACAATGTACATAGGACGCTGAAATCATAACTTTAATCTTTAGCACTGAATTTTTCTAATTTTAATTTTTTTGTGAACAGAAATGCAGTCGTCAATTACCATAGTCATTGTAACGCCATGTTTTTTCATGATATTACTGGTTATTATTGTGGTGGCCGATGTAGTAACGTCCCTGACTGGTGATCGACACACTGGGGTTCAAGTACCGCTCAAACTCCTTAGTTCATTTGGGCGCTGCAACCTTCCCATCTTTGAGAGCTAAGGATGGGGGATTTGGGGGAGCCTTTAGGTCTACCTGCTGAGTCATCAGTAGCCATTGCCTGGCTCTCCTTTGTCCTAACTTGGGTGGAGAGGGGGCTTGAGCGCTGATCATATGTAAATATGGTCAGTCTCTGAGTCTAGGGCATTGTCTTATTTGATAGGGCAATGTCACTGTCCTTTGCCTCTGCCATTCATGAGCGGCCTTTAAATATTTAAATGAGATTTGCACGGTAAGGATAAAAGATCTAATTCAATGGGGAGTTGGGGTGTTATTAGTTCTTGGAAAGAGGAAAGACTTGACTTGTTCTTAAGCATATCTGGTGGCAGGTAAGCACGACGGAAAGCTATCAATCAATTATCTTTGAAACTATTTTCTTTCTTCATTCAGAAACCGTAACGAAATTCAGTTTTGGCCACTTTCTTCGATGCGTATTAACTAATATATATAACGATAATATTAACTATCAACATGATAATAATAATAATAGTAGTAGTAGTAGTAGTAGTAGTAGTAGTAGTAGTAGTAATAATAATAGTAGTAGTAGTGTAGTAGTAGTAATAATTGTAGTAGTAGTAGTAGTAGTAGTAGTAGTAATAATAATAATAATAATAATAATAATAGTAGTAGTAGTAGTAGTAGTAGTAGTAGTAGTAATAATAATAATAACCAAAAAATAATATAAATACCCATAACAATAATATCAATGCTATACATTATTCCAGCCCATAGCCATAGGTGAATACAAAATGCAGACAAGTCATTACAAAATACCCCAGTAATTTTAATGTAGAGTCCAAACACACCTTGGATCAAAAGGAGACGGATTTGCATAATATTCTCAAACAGCATACTATATCATCTTTTTCTTATATCATCTCTGTAATACTCCAATAACCTAAAAAACTATCTATTTCTCTCTCTCTCTCTCTCTCTCTCTCTCTCTCTTGAAACTACTTACAATTTACAATTTACAATTTTTTTAAAATCTGGTATAAATAACAGAAGAGACGTATAATTTGTAATAAACAAAGTTTTATTAGTTTAACGGAGTCAGACCTTTCATAGTTTATTAGAGTAATAATAGTAATAACTGTAATAGTTTGATACTACAGCAACTATTAATCAAACAAATAGCAGTAGAAATGGATATGAGGGTTAAGGTAAAAGCATTCCTTATAACACCTTTCATTTCTTGGTAGACCCAAAACCGTTCTCAAGAACACACGCCAAAAATGACCGCCTTGATATTTAACTACATCGTCATCGACTCGAAATCAAGGTCCCAGATGTCCGGTGGCGCTAACCGAAGACTCAACAGGTGTTATACGTGTTAATTCGTCCACGTGACAAGCGTCTACAGTGTATACCGCTGGCGTGGATCTGTCTGGTCGTGATGGCCGTACTATTTCTCTCTGGGTCTTCTGAGAAAACCTTTATTTAACTCGCGAGTCGCGAGGGCTAAATGAAAGAGCAAAGGGGAGGGAGAGGAAAGGGGGGGGGGGGTTGAGCCTGTCGGAGAATAGAGACCAGACAGTTATAAACGAGAAAGCTAGTTTGTAATTGTTTGGGTTGCGTCTTACATTTCTTTTAAAGTAATTAACATTATTTAATTCTCAAAAAAAGTATTTTATTATTTGGAAGGAAATTCATGCAATTGATTTTTTTATGTTCAACTATATTCGTTTATAGATATTTATACGTGAATTCCTCTCTCTCTCTCTCTCTCTCTCTCTCTCTCTCTCTCTCTCTCTAAGTAATACTGTAGTTTATAAATATTACGAATTGTCTGTTTGTCTGTCTGCTGTATGGAAAAATTATAATCTAGCTCTCTCTATGTAGCAATTTATATATAACTCTCTCTCTCTTTCTCACCCCCCTCTCTCTCTCTCTCAATTGTCTGTTTGTCTGTCTGACGTATGGCAAAATATACAATCTAGCTCTCTATATGCAGCAATTCATATATAACTCTCTCTCTCTCTCTCTCTCTCTCTCTCTCTCTCTCTCTCTCTCTCAATTCTCTGTTTGTCTGTTTGACGTATGGCAAAATATATAATCTAGCTCTCTCTATGCAACAATTCATATTTAACTCTCTCTCTCTCTCTCTCTCTCTCTCTCTCTCTCTCAATTGTCAGTCTGTCTGTCTGACGTATGGCAAAATATACAATCTAGCTCTCTCTATGCAGCACTTCATATATAACTCTCTCTCTCTCTCTCTCTCTCTCTCTCTCTCTCTCTGAAACACTTCATATATATATATATATATATATATAAATATATATATATATATATATATATATATATCTTCTCTATCTAATACACATGAACATATAACTCTTCTTTAAGATCTGTCATTAAAAATCAGACCAAAAATATGAGACATTCATATTCCCCATTCCCAGCATAAATAAAGAGAGAAACTCCGTTATCAAATCTCTCGAAAGTAAAACCACAGTCTTATCAATTCCACGTCACTTCTGAACCCATAAATTTCTGGTGCTAAGCGCAGCCGAAAATAAAAGCGTGACCTTAGCACTCAAAATACTTCCTTAAATCAAACCATACTTGTTGAGGTGACTTTTACTCAGGAACATCTAAATTTTAAAAAATGCGGGGAGGTAGAGGGAAGAAATCTTATATTTAATTTTGCTAAAAAAAAAAAAAAGAAAAAAAAAATTGTAAATTCTAAATTCAATTTGAAGAATATCATGTTTTAGTGGTTTAATTCTTGAAGCCCCTTGCATCAGTCTTTTGCCCCGTCAGGGAAGCCTTGATAACTACCAAACCTTGTTTGACAGCTATCTCGTGCATGTCTAAAACCACATGTTTCAAACCGTTAAACATTTCAAAGCACAAGACGTAAATCGAATTTACGGTAAATACATTCATTTCCAAACTAAAGTACCATGTTCCTGTCTAATAATCCAAAATTTTCAATTCATATAAATTGACAAGAAAGGCTTTGATTTAATGTAAATATTCCTTCTTCAGTTTAAAAAAAAAAAAAAAAAAAAAAAAAAAAAAAAAAAAAAAAAAAAACACTGAAATGATAAGTGTGACGAGTTGAAACTATCATAACCAGAACCAAATATTAGCATAATCATGATATTTTCCACTCCGTGGCCATTCATTTGTGTACAAAGATTCGACTGCAAGAACAAACTATAGATACATCACCATAAAGACATTTATTCTATTCAATTATTTTAAAAATATAAAGAAAAAAGACGAAAAGGAAATTTTCAGGATAAAAACAACCATCAGTGAGAGCAAGATAGAAAGATTCAAATATGTTCCGCTAAAAATCAATGGCAAGTCACTGGAACCTCAGTTTCTTTGGACAGAGATCGAATCCACAGCCAACCAGAAGCTATTATCATTAAATTAATCCTCTGATCACGATAATTCGACATTAAGGGCGATTTGTGGCTTATATGAATACATGTATAAACACATTTAAATGTACAAAATTATCACATATATCTACATATATATATATACATACATACATACATACATATATATATATATATATATATATGCATATATATCCCTTTTTGAGTGGGGTACATTGCCGTGGTTAAAGGATTTATGTATCCTCATGATCAGTAAGGCTGTACTAGTCAGAGGCACCCATACTAGGTTGGTTTGCTATGAGCGATCAGACAAAAATCTCCCACCATCACCAATCTGCACTGGCAAGCGTGGTGATAAAAACTTGCCAAACCCAGACATGAATTGACATGTCTGAGGCCTTTTCTTGCAATGGACCAGAAACGGCTGCATTGGTTGTGTGTATGTATGTATGTATGTATGTATGTATGTATGTATGTATTATTATTATTATTATTATTATTAGCTAAGCTACAACCCTAGTTGGAAAAGCAGGATGTTATAAGCACAGGGGCTCCAACAGGGAAAATAGCCCAGTGAGGAAAGGAAACGAGAAAAAGGGAAATTTCAAGAACATTAATATCAATATAAATATCTCCTTTATAAACTATAAAAACTTTAACAAAACAAGATGAGAAATAAGATAAAATAGTGTACCCTCAAGCGAAGAGAACTCTAACCCAAGACAGTGAAAGACCATGGTACAGAGGCTATGGCACTACCGATGACTAGAGAACAATGATTTGATTTTGTAGTGTCCTTCTACTAGAAGAGCTGCTTACCATAGCTAAAGTCTCTTCTACCCTTACCTAGAGGAAAATGGATACTGAACAATGACAGTGCAGTAACCCCTTGGGTGAAGAAGAATTGTTGGGTAGTCTCAGCGTTATCAGGTATATGAGGACAGAGGAGAATATGTAAAGAATAGGCCAGAATATTCGGTGTATGTGTAGACAATGGGAAAATGAACCGTAACCAGATAGGAGGATCCAATGTAGTACTGGCTGGCCAGTCAAAAGACACCATAACTCTCCAGAGGTAGTATCTCCACGGGTTGATGGAGCTCTGGCCAATCTACTACCTAATAATGTATGTATGTATGTATGTATGTATGTATGCATATATACATATATATATATATATATATATATATATCATCCAAGCATTAAAACCCCTTAAACCTTCCTTTCAACCACATACAATCCTACTCAATAACATGAACCAATAATGACGAAAACTACCCCTTCATTGTCTACCAGAGCCGAGTCTCATCCAACCCCAGCAAAAAAAGCGACTATGCAGATGACGTCGAACCCAAGAGGAACTTTCGAGAATCAATGAATATTCAGAAATCGACGACTGGATGAAAAGTCGACCTTCGCCTGCAGTCAAATTCTTAAGACAGCCAGACTCTGGATTAGCATCTCCACGACATAATACAGTCAGAGGAGGCGGTGGAAATTATGCAAGAACATCTTAATAAGTACGTAGAGGTATTTCCTTCCGCTTTTTGCTGATTGAAGGTCGGTTGGAAGGTCGGTTAGCGGCCTTTGACCATAGATATGGCTTAATAAAATGTACAAAAGTGCCTTTCTTCCTTAGGTTCTGAGATGCTTTTGAAAGTTTCGTGCTTCCGCTGGTTGTTTGCAGATAAGAAAGAGCGTTTGTTGAATTTATATGAAGTACACTTAGGTATTGAATAATATTTTATCATTTATATAAAATAATTTAATTCTTTTGTAATTGTTTACTGTATTTGATTTATTATTATTATCACTACTGGTGTACGCGACCCGTAGAAAATGACGGCTATATATTTAGGTAGATATGCACACATAGACCCCTCTCACCAGGGTATAACTACTCTTCTCCCCCCTACTCGAGGGACGGGGAGATCTGAGCGTGACCGTATATATATGTATATATATATATATATATATATATATATACATATATATATACATACACATATATATATACATACATATATATATATATATATATACATAACCAGACAATATCTCCATTATATAGGGGAGATTATTATTACTATTACTATTACCATTACTATTATTACTATTATTATTTTTATTACTGTTGTTGTTGTTGTTGTTCTTTCTCATGACTTCAAATCCACAGTACGGAAAAAAAAATACCAAAATACAGACGGAGATCAAATAGTTCCTTATAAATAAAGGCAAACATACAGTAACTTTTCAACTAATAACAGATAGTTTAGACAATCGTATATCAAAAGTCCAAAGACCAAAATACCCAGCGAGGGGAGAGCAAAAAGTTACTCTTAACTTTGCCTGTTGAGAGAGAGAGAGAGAGAGAGAGAGAGAGAGAGAGAGAGAGAGAGAATAATTACAGCTTTCACTCACGAAAGTGACAGTTCCAACGACAATTTAAAATTCCTTCTATCCTCCATGACCCAAACTGGTATCCATACCCCCCGTCCCCTCTCCCTCCCCCTCCAAAATGTAGAATATTTCCTCGTGACATCTCAGACTATACCCCCTTTCTTCTTGATTCTCTTGTAGAGCCTCGAGGTGTTTACAAATGTCTCCTGCGTCAACGATGTTTACAAGATATAAAAAGGTAGGAAGAGAAAAACCTTAGTGTGGTTATGTCAGCGTTGTTTATCTCGGTAATTAAAGCTTTGTTTGTGTTTAGGGATACGGAAGCGACTCCCTTCATCCAGATGCATTTTGCAATGTTGGTCCCTTCATTCGGGAGCAACAAAGGGCCTTATTGAATATCGCCAAAGGTATGCTTTTGAGATTCGCGATTAGTTGGATGCTGTCCACCAAGAAAGTTATTTTTATTATAATAATGGGTTTCGTATGTGGCATTTCAAAACAAAGATTATATATTCAAATGTATTTACTTAAATGAAAAACAATTATTATATTGAATTAACTTTAAGATCATAAGTAAAATTTACCTTTATGTAAATAAAATAGTGGTTGAACCACATTTAACATCACTCTTACTAATACTCAACTTTCTAACTATTCCTAGCATGATTAGTTAGCTAACTGTCCTTACTCTTCTTTGTCCCACTTTCCCTATCAGCAAAAAAATTAAAAACATTAAAATAATCATATCCACGATAAGAAAATTACCCTCCGCTAAAACTGAGATAAGAATAAATCGCACCGAAATAAGGAATATCTTTCCCTTTACATTTACGCGGGAAAGATAAGCTAAATATACCAATTTCACATATCTCCGAAGCAACGGACCATCCCCAAAATTAGCCCGAGCCCAAAGTTGGCGTGCACCCGCCGCCATGGTTCGTAGCCAAAGCGATGACGTTGACAGCTACGAGCCAAGGAAGTTTATGGCCTCTTATATAGGATTCGCGGGGGTCACGTGATGTTGACCACTTTTTTTTAACCCCCTTCGTCAAAGACTCACGGACCCTTTGAGGACGTTAACTGCCTCGTCAGATGCTGTTACAAGAGCCTTTGTTAACTGCTGTCTCGTCACGACGTGAAAAAAGGACCGGTTTGCCCAAAAATAGGGAGACTTTATTCGATGTAACAAATTTTTTTTTTTGGGACCCGTCTGGGGGTTTGGGGGGGAGAAGGCAGTTTTTGGAAACTTGTTTGAGGGCTATTCATAACGCCCAAATCGACTTGGCGTTACTGGAGAAGGAGTATTTACATTCTGAGCTACGGAAACAGCGAGAGGTTACACCCGTTCGTAAATCTTGTGGCCTAATATTAATTATAATAAACGTTAAGAATTTTCCTTTATCTTCTTGATGGCGTGAACACTGATTTTGGTTTAAAATAATCTTTTTGTACATTTTCCTAAACCCAAACGCAACTATCATTTTCTGTATTTTAAAATACTTATAGACTATAATAAAATCAATATATAAATTAATATATACTAAATTTAAATAATTCAAAATAATTATAATAAATTTTCTTTTAGCTTATAGCTACATATAAATGTACATACAATTGGGTTTTTCTAGCTAATAGGAAAGAGGGATGAAAGAAGAATGAGGACAGTTAGCTAGCTAAGCATGGTAGGAATAGTCTAGAAAGGTAAGAGTAATGTAAAGTGTGGTTTAAACATTTTATTTATATAATGGTAAAATTTTCATAGTAGTAAGTAAACAAAATAGCAATAAAAACAATAATAGAAAATATCTATATACAAATACAGATGGCTAATGTATTGAAAAGTGAAAAAACAATAATGACAATATTTACATCAAACTATGTTGATAATAATTAAGTGGTGCCTTCATGGTTACGTCAACTTCGCTCTAACCAAACATGCTAGGATTCGAATCCCTATTGGAAAGGTAAAAAGAAAAAATGTTTTCCTATATTTACCCTTCGGATTCAATACTTATACAAAATAATCACATAAAAGAGGGGATTTCGAAAAAGTAATGTTAATCCAAAAGTGAGCAATAGTCGTATGATAATAAAATAAAAACTTGAAAAAATAACGTTCATCTTAAAAAGAACAATAGTCTTAAGATAATAACATAAAAACTTAAAAAAATACCGTCCATCTTAAAATGAACAAGTCTTATGATAATAAATTAAAAACTTGAAAAAATAACGTCCATCTTAAAATGAACAATAGTCTTATGATAATAAATTAAAAACTTAAAAAAATAATGTCCATCTTAAAATGAACAATAGTCTTATGATATTGAATAAAAACTTGAAAAAATAACGTCCATCTTACAATAGTCTTATGATATTAAATAAAAACTTGAAAAAATAACGTCCATCTTAAAACGAACAATAATCGTATGATAATAAAATAGAAATGTCTATCATAAAAGGAAAAATAGACATGCGAATATAACAAAATAAAAACAAATTCAACACCGGCAAAAAAATCTGGCGCTACATGAAGAGATCCACGTTTAGGACCCTTCCATCAAAACCTTAAGACCGAGAAGCTCATTTAAGTTGATTGATTACTCACGAGGCATCAGCGGACACTATCGATAAGAGTCAGGACTGTTAACACCCACCGATTGAAGCTGGTGATGACGTAGAGTATTATCAGTTTTCATCGCCTTCCTCCTAATTCTCTCTCTCTCTCTCTCTCTCTCTCTCTCTCTCTCTCTCTCTCTCTCTTTTATATTTTATATTTTTAGTATTATGTATCTTTTATGTAAAGCTATCCAATAGAAATGGAACTTATATATAACTTATTGTTTTAATATATAGTTTTTTGTTTTAACAAAAGAATAACCATTGTAATAATGGAAATAAAGATTTTGACTCTGACTTTGACTTTGGCTCTCACTCTCACTCTCACTCTCTCTCTCTCTCTCTCTCTCTCTCTCTCTCTCTCTCTCTGAGTAAGTTTTTTTGTGCTCCCTTTTAGCATAGCGAGAAGGGCTAACTTGACATCAGTGATTACTTCGCTGGATATAACTGCTGTGTCAGCAGAAAGGGATGAGGGGTTTTACACAGCCCCCTGCTGAGATAGACATCTGCTCGTGCTGAATGGAGAGAGAGAGAGAGAGAGAGAGAGAGAGAGAGAGAGAGAGAGAGAGAGGGGGGGGGGGAGGGGGAGGGGGGGGCAGTTCAAGATATGAAGCAAGGCCATAAACAAGCAATCTGAAGTTTTAAACTGTTGCATCCAAATAAGGAGAGGGATTGTTCATTCTCTTTTCGAAATGAGAGAGAGAGAGAGAGAGAGAGAGAGAGAGGGAGGGAGGATACACATTAAACATTTTGGTCAAGAGCTCTTTTAGAGTCGTATGCTTGATCCACACGTGTAAGGATGGTGTTGGATTTATACAGTTCATGGCGCTGGGTCCTGTCAGACCATTCAGTACCCTAATGTAAGTGGGGGGGGGGGAGACCCCAGCAGTCATTCTATGAAGTAAAAATCAAGAGGCTAATCACCATTACATGAAATAATGGGCATTTTAAACCAAAAGAAAAACACTGAGACCAAAAAGTCATGAAATTAGGTGATATATCTAAGCTGAAATAACCTTATCACTGTCTTCCAGACAACAATGCAGATAACGATGAAGAGTAGGCTGTTATTTTCTTTTAAGAATGTTTACGGAGCAAAAACAAAGATGACATATGTACATGACCACTTTTCATTCCATGAAATGAACATCAACGCAACTACAAGAAGATGACTTTCACGTTTTCTTTGCTGTTGTATGCACACACACACACACACACGCGCACACACACACACACACACATGTATATATATATATATATATATATATACATACATATATATATATATATATATATATATGTATATATTCACAGATACAATTGATTACGTAAGTGATTAATGCTTAAATGATTAATAAAGATTAATGAACACATCTATCTTTCGAGTACTTCTTGAGACCCTTGCAATGCTTTTAGAAATCGTATATGAAAAATTAATGATCGTTTTTTTCTTTTCTATCTTCATTACTTCATATATATATATATATATATATATATACATATATATATATATATATATATATAATGTGTATAGATAGATAGATAGATATTCACATGCAAAAGGCAAGTCCAAAATGTTACCTTAAAACGAAAGAAGAAATCATGTAACCTGCACGGATTTTATAAACCCAAATAACAAGTTCTGCGGCAGTAACTAAACCTACTCAAGTGCCACGCCTCAAGACGACCATGTATAGTCTAAAGACCCTACACCTACACCTGCATAAGCCACCTGGAACAGATATGCTGAATCATTACTGCACTCCCATTATCTCTTTAATCTATTATTGTTTTCAGCCTTACAGTTGAGTGAATTACTTTAAAAATTTGCTGCTATCATTAATAGTTGAGTTTTGTCTTTAGCAAATACGAATGATATTCATTTTAGCAATTTTAGTAATGATAATTTTAGTTATTTTAATCATAATAAGTTTAGTCATTTTAATAATAATTTTAGTAATTTTAACAATAATATTTTTATCAATTTCAATAATAATAAATGTTAATAGTTTTGATAATTATAACTTTAATGATATTAGTAATGTCAATTATAACAATAATTTTAGTAATTTCAATTATAATAATATGATTGGTTTTCATAATTTCAATAATTGCAATTTGACAAAATGTCTAAACCTGCTGGAACTATCTTTAAACAATGTTTTCGAAATACAACATAACTGTCTAAAGCCAGTCCTTGTATATACCAGTAAATGTCTGAAACACCTTACTTTTTTATTTTTTTTAATAATAAAGTCCTAGAAATCTAATAAAATATCTACATCCCGATGGAATTCTCAACATGTAACGACAATACGTGTTGATAATAATAATCATCATCATCATCATCTCCTACGTCTATTGACACAAAGGGCCTAGATTAGATTTCGCCAGTCGTCTCTATCTTGAATTATTAAATCAATACTTCTCCATTCATCACCTCCTACTTCATAGTCCTCATCCATGTAGGCCTGGGGCTTCCAACTTTTCTAGCGTCTTAGGAAGCCCCGTTGAAAGTTTGGTGAACTAATCTCTCTTGGGGACTGCGGAGAGCATGCCCAAACAATCTCCATCTACCCCTCACCATGATCTCATCCACATATGGCACTTGAGTAATCAATCTCTCTTGTAGTTTCATTTCTAATTATGTTCTGCCATTTAACTCCCAATATTTTTTTGAGGGTTTTGCTTTCAAATCTACAAAACCTGTTGGATATTGTTTCATTATCATATCACGACTCATGTCCATACAGTAACCCAGATCTCACTAAACTGATATACCCCATAGCCTGATTCTTATGTGTAATTTCAGGTGATTTGATTTCCAAATTCTACTTAACCTAGCCATGGTCTGATTTGTTTTTTTCAATCTTTCATTAGAATCCAATTCTAAAGACCCTGTATTAGAGATCATAGTTCCTAAATATTTAAATTATTCTACCTTATTAATCCTTTCTCCTTCCAATGATATTTCATCTTCCACTGTATATTCCGTTCATATGATTTCTGTCTTTCTTCTATTCATCTTGAGCCCAACCTCCTCATGTGATATTTCATGCATTCTGGTAGGCCAGCTTTTCAAGTCCAGTGGCGTCATCAGCATACTTTAATTCTGCTAATTTACTGTTACCAATCCAGCCCAATCCTTTCTGCCATTCCCAACTGTTATATGCATTGCAAAATCCATGAGGATGATAAACAACATTGTTGACAACACATTCCCTTGAAGTGCTTCACTGTTCACTGGAAATTCTTTTGATAGGACTCCATTAACATTAACTTTGCAGTTGCTATGCTCATGAACAGAAACATATTTACATATTTAAGAAAAACTCCACAATAACGCAGGACTCTCCAGAAAATTTTCATAGTCTACCAATTCCATAATAATGATAATAATCCACGAGAGGTGCGATAAGATGATGATGATGATGATAATAATAATAATAATAATAATAATAATAATAATAATAATAATAAATTTCATCCCAATCCCTTTCATAATATTAAACGCAATATGTCCTGATCCATCATGGATCTCATAGTCAAACCCTTCTGTAACTTTTTACTAATAATCAGGGCAACGGTGCCATATATATATAAAACTGATATCCGTCAATCACATAACTTGAAAACTTATAGCTTAACGTTTATATATCTCTATAGTATTCCCTCACATTTGGATATTTGTATTTAATCTACTTGCTCACAATTTCTCCCATAACCACCCAACTCAACTCATAGTATTTACTGCAATAACACTTCTACGCGTATCATTCAAGGTGCCTCAATCTATCACATATTCTTTCATACACCTTACTTATCAGCTAGAAACAATTTTCTAAAAAATCTACAAAGAACATGGACAGTACCAAAGTACTTTTTTCGTGTTATTGCAGCAGCGTTGGCAGTGAGGCCGAACGGCTTAATTAAGGGTTTATCGTGTGGTGAGAATTGGTGAGAAACCTTCGTCATGTAAGTGAGCAACTCCACTGTTATTATCGCCAATGTAATTGCTATTCGCTAATGATACGAATGTTTTACATTGCAGTTGCAACTTGTTTTCATCATTTTTTCTCACGTTATTATCTATCGTTTTTTTTTTTTTTTTTTTTTTTTGTCAGAACTGTTAAATGATCGCTGGAGTTATAGATAACTCCATACAGTACTGCTACTACCTTTTCATTATTATTGATATAATAATAATAATAATAATAATAATAATAATAATAATAATGAAAATAATAATAACAACAACAATAATTATTATTATTAACACTAACAATTAATTTACTCATATATTTGAAGTAATTAATGTACAGTAATTAATATTTTCCTCTTTAAATTGTCATCAATATTAAACTGACCTGTGTTTTACCATGTTTTAGTATAATACCCAGAGTTGAAATGGCGTAGCATTGTCGGTAATTATATACATATGCGTGCAGAATTGCTAGGATAAATTAAATCATTTCGTAAATAAGCAAAACACTCATTTTTTCACATTTGCCCTAATATATATAACAATTATGCATCACCAAAATCAATATTGCCCTTTGCAACTATAAACAAATATATTAACACTTGAAGACAAGTACACAGTATATATATATATATATATATATAAATATATATATACATATATATATATGTATGTATATATATTAGTGTACACGCCCCGTCAATAGTGACGGCTAAATATTTAGGTAGATATGCACACATAGATGACATCCTTCCCACCCCTAACCCTTTCCTAACTGCTCCCTTTCCCAAGAAACCGAGTGACGGGAGAGACCGGGTAGTTACACATTTGGCAATACCACTCAGCGTGACAGGATATACGTGTATATACATGTGTATATATATATATATATATATACATATATATATATATATATATATACACATATATACACACACATATATATATATATACACGCACATATAACCAGATACTTGGTCTGGCTATATATATATATATATATATATACACACACACACATATACATATATATATATATATATATAGCCAGACACTTGCTCTTTAGGAGAAATGCGTGTATAGTATGTACACATACAGTATATGCATACTTAGGAGAGTAATATTATTATCATTATTCTTATTATTATTATTATTACTACTATTATTTGCTAAGCTACAACCCTAGTTGGAAAAGCAGGATGCTATACGCCTAGGGGCTCCAACAGGGAAAATAGCCCAGTGAGGAAAGGAAAAAAGGAAAATAGAATATTTTAGGAAGAGTAACCTTAAAATAAATATCTCCAATATAAAGTATAAAAACTTCAACAAAACAAGAGGAAGAGAAATAAGATAGAAGAGTGAGCTCGAGTGTACACTCAAGCAAAAAAATTCTAACCCAAAACAGTGGAAGACCAAGGTACAGAGACTATGGCACTACCCAAGACTAGAGAACAATGGTTAGATTTTGGAGTGTCCTTCTCCTAGAAGAGCTGCTTACCATAGCTAAAGAGTCTCTCCTACCCTTACCATGAAGAATGTGGCCACTGAACAATTACAGTGCAGTAACTCCTGGAGTGAAGAATTATTTGGTAATCTGGGTTGTCAAGTGCAGTAGGACAGAGGAGAATATGTAAAGAATATGCCAGACTATTCAGTGTGTGTGTGTGTGTATGTGTGTGTGTGTGTGTGTGTGTATGTGTGTGTGTATATATGTGTGTGTGGCCACTGGGAAAATGAATCGTAACCAGAGAGAAGGATCCAATGTGTAACTGTCAGGCCAGTCAAAAGACCCCATAGCTCTCAAGCGGTAGTATCTCAACGGGTGGCTGGTGCCACGCCCAACTTGCTACCTACTAGTAAATATTCATAGATTCATACGAGCATTTCTGAACCGGAAATCTAAATCATCAAATAATGTAATTAA
>NC_090734.1:120063513-120066013 GCF_036898095.1 Palaemon carinicauda | reverse complement strand
GAATTGTCCTGGGAGATCTGAATGTAAAGGATGGTCAGAGTTGTGAAAAATCTTATGCAACATGCATAATGAACTAATTGAACGACGGTGCCAGAGATTAATATCTAGATCAGGAATAAGAAATTTAATAGACCGTAAGTTTCTGTCCAACAAATTAAGATGAAAATCAGCAGCTGAAGACCAGACAGGAGAACAATACTCAAAACAAGGTAGAATGAAAGAATTAAAACACTTCTTCAGAATAGATTGATCACCGAAAATCTTGAAAGACTTTCTCAATAAGCCTATTTTTTGTGCAATTGAAGAAGACACAGACCTTATATGTTTCTCAAAAGTAAATTTACTGTCGAGAATCACACCTAAAATTTTGAAAGAGTCATACATATTTAAAGAAACATTATCAATACTGAGATCCGGATGTTGAGGAACCACCGTCCTTGACCTACTTACAATCATACTTTGAGTTTTGTTAGGATTCAACTTCATACCCCATAATTTGCACCATGCACTAATTCTAGCTAAATCTCTATTAAGGGATTCACCAACCCTAGATCTACATTCAGGGGATGGAATTGATGCAAAGAGAGTAGCATCATCTGCATATGCAACAAGCTTGTTTTCTAGGCCAAACCACATGTCATGTGTATATAGTATGAAAAGTAATGGGCCAAGAACACTACCCTGTGGAACACCGGATATCACATTCCTATAATCACTATGGTGCCCATCAACAACAACTCTTTGAGATCTATTACTTAAAAAATCAATAATAATGCTAAGAAACGACCCACCCACTCCCAACTGTTTCAGTTTGAAAACAAGGGCCTCATGATTAACACGGTCAAAGGCAGCACTAAAATCAAGGCCAATCATACGAACTTCCCGACCACAATCAAGGGATTTCTGTACAGCATTGGAGATTGTAAGAAGGGCATCACATGCTCCAAGACCTTTACGAAAACCAAATTGCAAACTAGGGAGTAGATGATTACCTTCAGCAAACCTATTAAGACGTTTTGCCAGAAGACGTTCAAAAACTTTAGATAATATGGGAGTTATGGAAATTGGGCGGTAATCAGTGGGACTTGAGCTACCACAAACACATTTACATAGAGGAGTAACATTTCCAATTCTCCAACTAGTGCTAAAAGCTCCTCTTCTTGCTAACTTGCGCAAAATAACAGATAACTTTGGAGCTAAGAAATCTGCTGTCTTTATAAAAAACAAAGGAAAAATACCATTTGGGTTAACACCTCCATAAGCATCAAGGTCCATCAACAGAGCTTTAATCTCACGAGATCGAAAAGCTAAACTAGTTAGTTTAGCCTCAGGAAAACAGGAATGAGGAAGTTCAAGTTTTTCATTATTCTGTTTACTGTCAAAAACATCAGCCAAAAGGGTTGCCTTTTCCTTTGGACAGTGAGTGACTGAACCATCTGGTTTAAGTAAAGGAGGAACTGTTGCATCTACACCAAAGAGTGCAGATTTAAGGGTAGACCACCATTTATGTTCCTGAGTTGTACCAGAAAGAAGAGAAAAAAAGGATGATGATGATAATAATAATAATAATAATAATAATAATAATAATAATAATAATAATAATAATAATAATAATAATGATGATGATAATAATAATGTGGAGTTCCAGGTAACATCCAGCTTTGTTGGGAAACCATCACTTTATTCACTATATCCCAACTGCACCTATAGTGAAGAAAGTGATGGATTCTGGATGTAACCCGAAACACCATACCATAAACCACCAGTCTCTGTAGGCTGTGATTAACACAAATAATAATAATAATGATGATGATAATAATAATAATAATAATAATAATAATAATAATAATAATAATAATAATAATAATAATAATAATAATAATAATAATAACCTTTAAAATATCAACCGCTTAATTTATGTCCCTGTTTGGAATGTAGTTGAAAACAGTAACCTTCAAAACAATATTTTTACTCAAATAATTTATCAGTGACGTCCTTCAAAGAAATAAAATGAAATCAAATGCAATGTTTCACTATAAACCAAATCTCATGCAAAACTTCATTAAAAGCAACAACAATAAAAATGAAAGAATAATATGTTATGATGGGTGCAATTACAGTGTCAGCGTGACCATCAAGTGAAAAAAAAAAAAGAACAGCAGTTAATTTGCGGTGGGATTCAACCGAGCTAGTTAAAAGTAAAAATGCAAAGAGCTATTACAAAATTCTCCTTGCAAATATTACTTTATTTATTATAAGTATGCAAACAAACGTGTAGAATTTTAATGGGTCATTTATCTTGCAAAGCAAGATCTTACAAACATTTGATGCTCCATCAAATGTATAAAATAGGAAAATAATAAATATAAAATTTTACAAAAAATCAAGAGAGATGAATTCACATAATATCTAAATCTTCCGGCCAGTTATCATATCCAAAATATATTTCCTTAAAATGATAATAAATAAAACTTATATATATTTTTTTATAGTAATTTGT
>NC_090734.1:120052048-120057048 GCF_036898095.1 Palaemon carinicauda | reverse complement strand
CTTGTAACATATAAGAGATACGTACATTCGCAAATCTCCTGCGCAAAGAATAAAATTAGGTTCACTGCGCATCATGTACCTCTAATGCGCGGCATTTATCCGCGGGGGATGTTGCACTCGCCTTGTTAAAGATAGACCACCTGCATGATCATTAAGGCGGCAATTGCAGGGCCAAAGTCGAGATAAATCAGAGCGAGATTTTTAATTACGGATTTCGCCCGACACCGACATCATTTGATAATGGGGCATCGCTGGAGGCGAGACAAAAAAACAGAAAAGAAAAAAAATATATATAACACTTTAGCTCCTATGCTGAGATACTTAGATTTCCTCGTTTATAGAGTTCGGTCTTTGTGAATAATAATAATAATAATAATAATAATAATAATAATAATAATAATAATAACAACAATAATAATAATAATAATAACAGTAAATAATAATAATAATAATAATAATAATAATAACAATGATAATAATAAAAATAATAATAATAATAATAATAACAGTAAATAATAATAATAATAATAATAATAATAATAATGTGTCAAGACCTGAAAATAGAAATAAGAAGAATATGGGATATGCCAGTGGAAATTTTACCCATAATCATAGGAACACTAGGAACGATCCAAAGATCCCTGAAAAGGAATCTAGAAAACCTAGAGGCCGAAGTCGCTCCAGGACTCATGCAGAAGAGTGTGATCCTAGGAAAGGCGCACATAATAAGAAAAGTGATGGACTCCTAAGGAGGCAGGATGCAACCCGGAACCTTACATAATAAATACCACACAGTCGAAAGACTGGAATAGAGAAGAAGAGAAAAAAAGGATAATAATAATAATAATAATAATAATAATAATAATAATAATAATGTGGAGTTCCGGGTAACATCCAGCTTTGTTGAGAAACCATCACTTTATTCACTATATCCCAACTGCACCTATAGTGAAGAAAGTGATGGATTCCGGTTGTAACCGGAAACACCATACTATAAACCACCAGTTTCTGTAGGTTGTGATTAACACAAATAATAATAATAATAATAATAATAATAATAATAATAATAACCTTTAAAGTATCAACCGCTTAATCTATGTCCCTATTTGGAATGTAGTTGAAAACAGTAACCCTCAAAACAATCTTTATATCTTAACTCAAATCTTATCAGTGACGTCCTTCAGAGAAATAAAATGAAATCAAATGCAATGTTTCATTATAAACCAAATCTCATGCAAAACTTCATTATAAGCAACAACAATAAAAATGAAGGAATAATATGTTATGATGGGTGCAATTACAGTGTCAGCGTGACCATCAAGTGAAAAAAAAAAAAAAGAACAGCAGTTAATTTGCGGTGGGATTCAACCGAGCTAGTTAAAAGTAAAAATGCAAAGAGCTATTACAGAATTCTCTTTGCAAATATTACTCTATTTATTATAAATATGCAAACAAACATGTAGAATTTTAATGGGTCATTATCTTCCAAAGCAAGATCTCACAAACATTTAATGCTCCATCAAATGTATAAAATAGGAAAATAATAAATATAAAATTTTACATGAAATCAAGAGAGATGAATTTACATATCTAAATCTTCCGGCCAGTTATCATATCCAGAATATATTCCTTAAAATAATAATAAAGAAAACTTCTATATATTTTTATAGTAATTTGTCCATAAAGATTATATATATATATATATATATATGCACACATACATACGTACATATATATATATATATACATGCATATACTTAAACATACATATGCATACACATACTCTCTCTCTCTCTCTCTCTCTCTCTCTCTCTCTCTCTCTCTATATATATATATATATATATATAAAATGTACATATATATACATATATATACTTAAACATACATATACGTACACACACACTATATATATATATATATATATATACATACCTAGAGTTCATTCACAAGAACAGAACTATTCATCAATTTCACCTGTATCACACGTCTCACCACGTCGAAAGGGAAGAGTTCTTCATCTTCAAAAGACGTCTCAATATCATAAGGTCGATCGACAACTGGAGGTAATCGACCATGAGAGAGAGAGAGAGAGAGAGAGAGAGAGAGAGAGAGAGAGAGTGTTAAAACTGGTTTACTTACAGGTCTTGCGATGATTCATTCAACTCCATCAGCCTATAAACTAAACACACACAAACACACACAATATATATATATATATATATATATATCTGTGAGTGTGTGTGCGTGTGCTCTTCAAATACAGATCGCTAACATTAATTACTTCTCTTATTTCCTTTTCTCACTGGGCTATTTTCCCTGTTGAAGCCCCTGGGCTTATAGTATCCTGCTTTTCCAACTACGGTTGTCACTTAGCAAGTAATAAAAATAATAATAATAATAATAATAATAATAATAATAACAAATATATTCAAAGGAACCCCAAAAGTAAGAAACATGGCAATTTCTAAGAAATGATCACTTCAAAACATACAAATTAACATAAGCATTGCTCAAGACAATGAAGCAATTTACAGGTAAAACAGCTATATCCTGTTGGAAGTCACTCGAAGAACCAGCGGGATACATCCTCCCTTTTTCTGAACTTTTCAAAAGCACATGACCCAGAAATTAAAGGTAATCCCGCATGCAAATTACTCGCGCGTGATTGACAGTCATGGACTCCAAAGCACCAGTATACATATGTTCGCTTTAAGATAAGCGAGGTCATTATGAGAGTGGTGCTTTAGCAAGATTGATATCACAGCATCTAGTAGAGCGGTAGTGAAATTTGTTTGCGGTAATATAAGCATGTGTTTATGTATAAAGTGTTTAAGAGGTTTTATGAATTTGCGTTCACGGGAAACAATGTTTATGTATAAAGTGTATAAGAGGTTTTATGAATTTGCGTTCACGGGAAACAATGTATAAAGTGTATAAGAGGTTTTATGAATTTGAGTTTACTGGAAACTATGTTTATGTATAAAGAGTATAATAGGTTTTATGAATTTGAGTTTACTGGAAACTATGTTTATGTATAAAGAGTATAATAGGTTTTATGAATTTGAGTTCATTGGAAAGAATGTTTATGTATAAAGTGTATAAGAGGTTTTATGAAATGGAGTCCACATGATCTTCAGGAAATAAAATGTTCGTATTTTCTTTTTCCAAGCTCAATATCATGAATAGCAAAATGGACTCATCTGAGAGAGAGAGAGAGAGAGAGAGAGAGAGAGAGAGAGAGAGAGAGAGAGCGCTAACATCTGAAGACGTGATGCACAGTGTAAATATTATGAAACCCAACAAATAAAAGGCAAGAGTGGTCTGAATACAAATCACTTGCTCCTCACTTTCATTCAGACCAGACACCACTTCATTAGCGAGCGAGTCAGGCAACTCACGAACGACAAAGTAATATAGAAAATGAATGAAAAGTGGAGACACGCTCGAGGTCCATTGGACTCTGAGGTTACAACAAAACTCCTTAATGACTGAGGCAATAACAATAATAGTCAGCACTTGTCTTGTCTGGTTTTTTAAAGATTCACATTTGAATATTGTACTCCTATCAAGTAAATGGCATTTTCGAGTAGTTTTGCAAGTATGCTTCGTTGTGAATGATGATAAAGATGTTTTTCAAATACATTAAAACTATTTCACAGATAGCTGCTGTGGACCTACTTATGAAAGTAAGTGCTGCGCTTGCTTAAATTAACTATAAAGACACTTTTGAAAATTTAATATAAGCAAGAAATTATTATGGGTTTAATTTCAATTTCAATGGTTCCATTTAATATAAGAAGTTAATCCTTATCAACAGCCAAACTAATCTTGACTGAGAAATAACTACTGCAGTCCGCATAAGAAACAAATCACAGCCCTCAAAGCAAATCGGCAGTTACGGGAAAACGTCAGAGAAGGAGAATGTTAACCACAAAACTTAAGAGCGAGAGTAAGTCTCTCTCTCTCTCTCTCTCTCTCTCTCTCTCTCTCTGTAATAAGCCAGATGTCTGCAGTGCGTGATCTATGAAAGTTTTTCTTCTAATGCTCTTGTCAGTCTAAATTCTGATTTATTGGCTCAACGTGAATCAATCTATGGCTCATTCGTAAGGGGCAAAGGTGTGGGGATTGTGATAGAGGTGATGGTGATGGATTGGAGATAATGAGGATTATTTCTTCTGTTGAGAATTGCATTTTAAAATTTTATAAAGGACTTCCTTGCCATAAGAATGTTTATATTCTTATAAAAGAAATAGCCCATTTTTCTATAGAATGTTTAGATACTTCTCAATACCGTGTTTTGATACTTCTTAAGTGCTCCCTCTTTTCAAGAGAATATCTAGATACTACCCAACAGAAAACTATATATTTTTTCCTAAAACATACTCACTTATTTTTCGACAAAAATTTTAGATATTTTAAAATAGAATGTTTGAAATATTTCCAATAACGCTATATTAACTTTCCAGTTGAAATCAACATTCAAAACCTAAAAATATTCAAAATTGAATAGCACACTCAAGAGTTCTAAGTTTCCCATACTGAGATTCACTTTCTGGTGGGTTTATTTTTTCGCGATCAACCACGATAAGGTGACGCTCCCCTTTGCATAATTATACGCAGATGCTCTAAAACACATTGTTATTACGAAATGTTTAACAGGGCTCCACAAGGCACTAGAAGAGTTAGAAGACCCAGGCCTACAAGGCTGAGAACTATGAAGCGTGAAGTGGGGGATGATGAGTGAAGTATTGATTTAAAAGCCCAAGATAGAGACGAGTAGCGAAATCTAACCGAGGCCCTCTGAGTCAATGGGCGTAGGAGGAGGTGATGATAATAATGATTATACAAACAGGAAAAATATAAGGCATAATGATAAAAAATGTAACTATAATAACACCTCTCTACAAGACAAGAAACAGTATCATATTCCTAATAACCACAACCATATTTATTAAGTGACCGTCACCAATAACAACAACAATGATATATAAAAATAAAAA
>NC_090734.1:120014548-120047048 GCF_036898095.1 Palaemon carinicauda | reverse complement strand
CTGCCTATCGACGTTTTTAATGATACACGTGCTTGTAAATTTCCTATCCTTCTCATGGCAAGGGGCCGGTATACAGCTGCCTATATATCTGTCTATATATTTCATGCTATATTATTGCTGAATCGTGTACATTTCTCTCTCTCTCTCTCTCTCTCTCTCTCTCTCTCTCTCTCTCTCTCTCTAGTAAATGTAGCAAGCCCTGCAACTTTTTCCCTGTAACATTCGCATGCAAATTCACAAAATAAGGAGCACTTAATCTGGTCATCATTTAAAAAACAAGTCAAAAATTAATTTTTCTAGGAAGAGATTCAGTGAAATAGGTTAAAAGAAAAAGTACCAGCGATACGGAAATATAATTATAATTCAGTTTAGCCTCCCATTTAAATAGCTACGAAGTATACCATTTTTTCATCTTTATAACCTGTGGTGCAGGGAAAAGGTGGGGGGGGGGGGGGGGGGGGGGGCATCAATCATCTGGTTCTCAGTCTTTGGGAAGGAAATTTTTAGCAACATGACTTTTTTTTTTTTAATATGGTTGCTACCATTACCAGTCACCTAATTATAAGGTACATAACAAGCATATAGACATGCAAACATTATAGATAATTACACACACACACACACACATATATATATATATACATATATATATTTATATATATAATATATACATATTTTTACATATATATATATATATATATATATATATTTACATATATATATATATACATATATATATACATATAAATATATAGATACACACATATATATGTGTGTATGTATGTACCAATTATAAACTTTATGTTATGCAAATTCCACCTTGGCTATCCCTTATGAGAGATTACAATTTCTAGAGCAATAATGTACTTGGAGAGCGCAAGAATCGAAGAAAAAAAAAACGAAAAAAAAAAACGCCTAATTCAGTCAAACTATCTCAAATAAACGACTAAACTAAGAAAATCCATTTTGAAAGTCCACACATCGCAGAATAAAACATCGCAAGGAACGGGAAGATAAAAAAAATCAAAATCAGAACTTAAGAAAAAAAAAATCCAAAAAGTTGCTTCATACTGCACAATTTTTTATCTTTTAAAAGCAAACGCCATTGGATCTGGCAGCAATGCGTCCTTTACGATTATCATTATTATTATTATTATTATTATTATTATTGGAAAAGCAGGATGCCTAAGGGCTCCAACAAGGGAAAATAGCCCGGTGAGGGAAGACGTGAGGAAATAAATAAACTAAAAGACAGAATGAACAATTAAGATAAAAATATTTCAATAACAGTAGCAACATTAAAATAGATCTTCCATACAGTATATAAATAATAAAAAACTTGAAAATAAACAACAGGAAGAGAAATAAGTGAACACTAACACAAGGCAGTGGAAGACCATGGTACAGAGGCTATGACACTATCCACAAACTGCCCCTTAAAGGTAGAAAGACTATAGAGTAAAAAAGAAAAAAAAAAGAAAAAAAAAATCACCCGATCGTTCCATCAGAAGCACCTTCGTCGTGCGTATAAGCGTCACACCCAAGGCGCAGCTGCACGTCCCCAACAATTAAAATACCTCCCTTGATTAATCGCCAAAATGATGACAGTAGTGAAAACAACGAAAGGTTACGACATCACCTGTGTACGCAAAGACATCGTAGGCAATGATACCGACGATTATGAAACATACGCCCTGATATCTGGGTACGATTGTTATACGCAGTAATTCTAGGGTAAGAAACATCCAGGGTCTATCACTCAAAGTATAAAAAAAAACGTCCTGATGGTGGAAAACTGTTGCATATACCCCCAAAAAAAAACATAACTTTAGATGAATACAGTATTTCCTTTGATTTAAGTTTAATTGGGGGAATCTAAGGGTCATAAGAAGCTACATTCGCATCGAAGGCCTTCATTAAAAGCATGCGTCTTATTTCGTTCCCTGTGACATTACGGATGTGAGGGGTCACTGTCAATCATCGAGTAAGGAGCCACTGGAAGCCAACATTCGTATCTAAGCCCTTCATTAAGGGCATGAATCTTACTTCGTTCTCTGTGACATTACGGATGTAGGCAGCAGATGTTAAGATGGATTCGAATACTCCAGCTGAGTCGAAGGTGTCTTAGACACAGATAACGTCTAGTTTATGTGAAGAAAATTATGCATACCTCGTGTATGAAGACGATACTGTTAGTAACTTTTTTTTTTTAATACAATTATGGATTTATTACTCACGAATAAACAATTGAATCGCAAATCTATTGCAAACACAATAGTTCTTTTAAGGGTGCTCTCTCTCTCTCTCTCTCTCTCTCTCTCTCTCTCTCTCTCTGAGGCTTCTATTTACGATAATACTTTCTAATTCTAGCTTTTTACATCACATCAAATATTTGAAAAAGCAATATTCAAATGGTCACACATCGTTCCTACCTCAGTATACAGTATTTCTATCCTCACTTTACGTGGACACATCACGTGTAACAAAATAAAGTATTAAAGTTCTTTTCTCTTGAAAAAAAAAAGAAAAAAAAAATCCCAAAGTCTAAAATACACGGGGAGAAAACCCTTCAGAATTCGTTTTTAAAATGATCCTTTCCTCTCCGGGAGATGATAGATTGTAGTATCAGATAAAAAGTGAGATGACTGATGGGTAGTTCGTCATAATCTTGGACCACGATGATGTTACCATTAAAGTGGAGTTATTCACGTTAAATACTTAATGAATGTCTTTTACATGAGTTATTTTTACTTCTTTTTCATAACCAATAAAGGGGAATTAGCAGCAGCTAATATATGATATACTTGAGCCTCTTAATCGCAACAAAATATTAATAGGTAAAGGCATTTGTAGATATACGAATTTCTTTTTATGTTATTATTTCTGAGGTAAAAAGAATTCGATAATAAAATCTGTGTTGCTCGATATATATACATATATATATATATATATATATAGTAGAAAAACAATGAAGTGTAAACAAAAAGAAATTTATATAAACACACACACACACACACACACACATATATATATATATATATATATTTATATATATATGAGCGTGTGCGCGCGTATGCAGTATACACACATATATACACACACGCATATATATACATATATATATATATATATATATGTATATATGAGCGCGTATGTGAGCACGACATTTATTGACAACACAATATTGATAGCATTAACTAATAAGAACAACAATGCTCTTTTTTTATTTTAAAATGCTTCCCCATTCTGAATTTTCCTCTCTCTTAATATCAATGTAGGATGGAATTTCTGGTAAAGATTACTCTTTCAGATGGATTTTATTTCAATTGGGACCTAATAAAGGTAATTAGACTATGAATAAACGAGGAAATTGCAACTTAAAACTGAATAAGATGAAATATTAAGTAGTTGGATAGAGCATAAAATTTAACTGTAAGGGAATGGGTAGGACATGACACGCTTACAACACTGAACACGAAATACATAAGAAATAAACTAAAGCTAAATATCACGAAGGAAAAGAGAAGTGATTATGTAGCCAAAAAAACTCAACTAAAATTCTAATTAACCCAAATTCTATCTATCAATAAATGTAAATTACATATCTAAATAGCTAAAATAAAAAAAAAAGTTAAAATAAATATACACCACAAGAAAGGTAAAGAACAACTTCTCACAAACCACCTACAGAAAAGAGAAGATGACACCTGGCAATATCCTTCTCTTCACTTCAGTGTGACACTATGCAATCTATCAATTACTCTCGTCTTAGATAGGCACCTGTAAGCAGGTGCCATCTGGAGGAAGATGGTGATTTCAGCTGTGGTAAATTATATAGTCTTAAATACTCCTTATATGTTTTTACTGTAGTGAGAGAGCAGGTGCTCGCGTTTATCGAATTGACGATTAAGTACTGCCATTTATCGGTAAGTATGATCATTTTTGCTGTTTCTGTCTCCTGGTTAAATTTGAAAGCAACTACGTACAACGGAGTTAAGAAACTACGGTATGTTATAATTACAAATGTTATACCGAGTCGTGATATGGTGATTATATCCCCAACAACAATAATGATAATAACAATCTTTCCAATATGATAAAGAGCGTCAGGGTATATATATATATATATATATATGTATGTATATATATATATATACATATATATATATTTATACACATGTATGTATATATATATATACATATATATATATATTAAATATATATATATACATATATATATATATATATATATCTCCAAAGGTAATTTCCACAATTTTGGAGGTAGCCGACGTAAAAAAAAGAACAAAGGGGGACTATTCTTTTCTGCGATCCTCCCAGCCTGACGAGGGATTCAGCCGAGATTGGTTGGCAGCCTATTGTCACAGCTTACCATTCCCCGTTATCCACCACAAAAGAAGCTTCATAACGCTGAATACCCTACTGCCGCTACCTCTGCGGTCACCAAGGGGACCGGAGGAAGCAGCACGGTCTATCGCAATTGTGTCACACAATATCCGGTCACGTTCAGCAGCATTGCCAGACGTATAATTACCAGGTCTCTCCTCATCCTTAGAGAGAGGAGAGAGAAAGTAGTCATACTCCGGTGAGAGGGGTTGCTGTTCGAAAAGGGGAGGGAGTGGGAAAAAATTGAATGTGTGTGCGTGTGCACGTGTGTGCATTTCTATCTAAATATCTAACAGTCATTTCTGCCGGGTTGCGTACAATATTATTATTATTATTATTATTAATAATAATAATAATAATAATAATAATAATAAAATTCAAACCAAAAACAGCATAAAAGCAACCTTTTAAAATGGAGCCACAAAACCTAACAACAAAGCAAGCTTTCTGCCCTCTCCTAATGCATCAAAACCAAAGTCGGCCCTTCGTGACCTTTGACCTCAAGAGCTTCCCGCGAGGCCGGATTAAACGGACACTCCAAGAAGGGTCGTAAAATGAGAAGTGATTGCGGTAATAAGTTAATTTACGAGCTTAATTAAGGAAAAGTAATAAAAGAGGTGGTTTCTCAACGACCAGACCTGTAGTAAGTGGTGTTTATCCTTCGCGATAAGAGAGAGAGAGAGAGAGAGAGAGAGAGAGAGAGAGAGACTAATTTTATTCACACAAACACATAATCATGAGAGAGAGATATTTACACAAACAAAATCATGAGAGAGAGAGAGAGAGAGAGAGAGAGAGAGAGAGAGTGTTTTGTCATCCTGCAAATACGATATAATTCGAAAAGTGATCCTGAAAGTGTCATGATACATCTGTGGTAGAGACGACAGACGACCGTGTATATTCTACCAATGAAGAATGATTGCCCTTCTATTATATAATATTAAATCAAATAGCATGACAGTCCACACTATAAGACTCTCTCTCTCTCTCTCTCTCTCTCTCTCTCTCTCTCATGATTTGGTGTTTGTGTGAATAACTCTCATGATTCCGTGTGAAGAAAACTAGCCCCCCCCCTCTCTCTCTCTCTCTCTCTCTCTCTCTCTCTCTCTCTCTCTCATTTTATCAGGTATCAGTTTAGTTCACCATTCACGAAGGGAAATCCTTACGTAACTAACGGTAACAAAATATGTGCTAAAATTGTACTGTAAACACAGAGTCTTGTAAAATCACTAAGATAAACTATAATAAATGCAATGATTTTCTAACAAATCATTTCAGGCACTTAACCCCATCAATAATTACGGGTTTTAATATCTAAAACTCCATCAAGTTGAGCAACTATCAATTTATTGAAAATCTTGTTCGCATAGAATTATTAAATTATATACCGTATTTAAAGATCATAATTACTAGAGTATCAGGTCTCTAAAATAAATTTTCTGACCATGGCATGGTAGAGGAACCAGCCCCTTTCACTTAGAGAGAGAGAGAGAGAGAGAGAGAGAGAGAGAGAGAGAGAGAGATGCCTTTAACATTTACAAAAGATGGATGACAAAATAATTAATAAACATCTCAGACAGAAAATGCTGTAATTAAGACCCATCCATCTTCCATTCATGACAGTGACCGTGGACAAAAGAAAAAGGGATAAAATCAACTACTGTTGAAATACTACAGCTGGAGAGTTATTGAGTCCTTTGACTGGCCAGGCAGTACTATATTGGATACATTTTTTCTGGTTACGACTCATTTTTCTCTTACCTACACATACACTGAATAGTGTGGCCTATTTTTTCCTCATTCTCCTCTGTCGGCATACACCTAATAACACTGAGATTACCAAACAATTCTTCTTCACTCAAGAGGTTAAAACTACTGCACTGTAATTGTTCAGTGGCTAATTTCCTCTTGGTAAGGGTAGAAGAGACTCTTTAGCTATGGTAACCAGCACTTTAAGAGAAGGCCACACCAAAATCAAACCATTGTTCTCTAGTCTTGGGTAGTGCCATAGCCTCTGTACCATGGTCTTGCACTGACTTGGATTAGAATTCTCTGGCTTAAGGGTACACTCATGCTCACTATTCTATCTTATTTCTCTTCCTTTTGTTATTTCTAAAAAAAAAATATAGTTTATACGTGAAAGATTTATTCTAATATTGTTACTCTTGTTAAGATATTTTATTTTACTTGTTCATTACTTGTAGTTTATCTATTTTCTTATTTCACTTCCTCGCTGGGCTATTTTCCCTGTTGGAGCCCTTTGACTTATAGCATCCTGCTTATCCAACTAGGTTTGTAGCTTAGCAAATAATAATAATAATAAAAGTAAGTACAAACTTCAATGCTTCAAGGATTATTATAAAGTACATAATATGGCGTTTGCACAGAAGATACGGAAACTTTTTTAAAACTTTTCACGATATCCTCCTCTCTCTCTCTCTCTCTCTCTCTCTCTCTCTCTCTCCATGAATTCCTGACGAATGCAATTCAGAACTTAAACAATTATCCCATCACATAAGTCCAGTTCGGTCCTTCCCGAAACGACTAATTATATATTTATTATAACACCGTAAGTAGAGCAACCAATTGTAGGAGAGGCAGACTTTAAAAATATTAAAATTGCACAAATGAATTAATAAATAATAAACTTTTAATACATGTAAAGTATAACATCACCACCAACAACAACGGAAAAAATACAATAGTAAGAAGAAAAGAAATAATGATAGATTAATAATAATAGTAATAGTAATAACAAAATATAAGAATATCAATAGAAAGTAAGAACAACAACTGTAAATGTTATTAAACTGGAATATATTCTCACTTTTGATTAAGTTATAATAACAGCGGAAAATTGAAGATGTTCTTAACGCTAAATACAATAATCCCACATTTCCATACCAACTTAAGTCAATTTTAGTTATACAAGTTATTTTCTAATGGTACAATTTAGAACTTATTAAGACTAATCACAATAAATTTCTTCTAATGCGACAGGCCTTAGACTTTCTTTACAAGACCCAATTAGAATATATTCAATCATTCAAAGTAACAAAAAACCTAATTAAAACTTCTCCAGAAACTTATTACTTGATCGAAACAATTCCTGGAAACAGCTTTCGTAACAAAGAAATTCTAACAAAAATTTAAAGGGGAAAGAGCAGTAAATACTAGAGGGGCATTCAAAAGAGTGCAGACACCTGCCACAGCAGCTTATTTCCCGACCATTTACTCGCCCTTGACCTTGACCTTTGACCGTAACATGTATTAATTATCGTGGATTTTCATACACTAACATATGAACCAAGTTTGAAGTCTCTGTGACAATGATGTCCAAACTTATGGCTGATTACGTGAATTGGACATTTCGCTTGACCGTGACCTTGACCCTCCAAAATTTAACCATTTCCAGCTTTTTACATACAAGTTAATCCCTGCAAGTTTCATTACTCTACGATTAAGATTTTCAAACAAACACACACAGGCGGGGGTGAAACATAATCTTCTTCCAAATTCGTTGGCGAAGGTAAAAACATTTATAAAACAAATACTTCTGTTAGCGGAAAAACACAAAAGGCAGAAACAAACTCCACATTCGAAAATAAGCCTTTAGTCATTAGTTTACAGTTTTTTTTTTTTTTTTTTTCCAAATTCAATACAGAGAACAGCAGACCCTGAGGTGTAAAGTTCAAAGTCAAATTCACGTCCTCTGCCAAGCAGGTATTGACTCAGAGCACACTTCTTGTACAGCAGTCCAGTATTTCCTGCAAGTCTAAATTAGTCATTTCATTAAGCAATTATAGTCAATTGTTTCCTCTTTTTTTCTAACTAAACTTCCTCTATTAGACTCCAGTAACATTAAAGATTCACTATTTTTTCTATCAATTCAACGTTCAGTCTTCACACATCTGTCTACATCCTAGTTATGTTGAACAGGCTGACATAAGACTTTTTATAGTTTATTTATGACAGATCCATTATAATGTTGTTACTGATTTTTAAAGTCTTTTATTTTAATTGTTCATTACTTCTTTCTTATTTCCTTTGCTCGCCGGGCTATTTTTCCTTATTGGAGCCCTTGGGCTTAGAATAATAACAATAATAATAATAATAATAATAATAATAATAATAATATTATCATTATTATTATTATTATTATTATTATTATTAAAATAATTCTTGGAACCCTAGGGCTTATAGCATCTTGCTTTTCAAACTAGGGTGGTAGCTTAGGTAATAATAATAATAATAATAATAATAATAATAATAATAATAATATAATTCTTGGAGTCCTAGGGCTTATAGCATCCTGCTTTTCAAACTAGGGAAGTAGTTTAGCTAATAATAATAACAATAATAATAATAATAATAATAATAATAATAATAATAATAATAATAATAATAATATAATTCTTGGAGCCCTTGGGCTTATAGCATCTTGCTTTTCAAACTACGGTTATAGCTTAGCTAATAATAATAACAATAATAATAATTATAATATAATTCTCGGAGCCCTTGGGCTTATAGCATTCTGCTTTTCAAACTGGGGTTGTAGCTTAGCTAATAATAATAATAATAATAATAATAATAATAATAATAATAACAATATTCCAAGCCCAAGGGCTCCCATAAGGAAACTAGGGTTGTAGCTTAGCTAACAATAATAAGCATAGATTAATTCTTTTCTAAAACTTTCTACAATATCTTACTTTTCCATCTTTTTCTCTCGCACTTCCCTTCCACCTCCCCCCTCCCCCTTTTAATAACACATCATTATCTCAATCGGAGACTTAGAGCTGAACCACCGTGTCTCTCTACTTTCTGTTCCAGCATCCTTATCTCCCATCTTGCAAAAACTTCGTCCTCAAAAGACTGACTGCTTTGCCGCACTGCGTATTCCCTTTATCACTTCTTTGTCTTTATCTATATCACTTTTCTTGCCTTTCTGTTCTTCGCCTATCTCGCTTTTCTTGCCTTTTATTATTATTATTATTATTATTATTATTATTATTATTATTATTATTACAAGCTAAGCTACAACCCTAGTTGGAAAAGGACGATGCTATAAGCCCGTGGGCTCCAACAAGGAAAATAGCCCAGAGAGGAAACGAAAAAAATAAATAAACTACAAGAGAAGTAATGGTCAATTAATATGTATTATTCAAGAAGAGTAACATTAAAATAGTCATTTCCTATTTAACCTATAAACACTTAGAAAGACAAGAAGAAGAGAAATAAGATCGAATAATGTGCCTGAATGTACCCTCAAGCAAGAGAACTCTACCCCAAGAGTGTCATGTTTTTCAATCTCCAATAGCAAACGATCCTTACACCATCTATTTTGATATCATGGGCTTCTATGATCTTTCCACACTAGATAATAGCACTCAAATATCCAACGAGAGGGCCACTCAGTATAAAGCAGACCACCGCGACAGCTTATTTCTCGACCTTTTGCTCGACCTTGGACTTTAATCTTGACATGTATTTATTGGCGTGGATTTTTATGCACTCAAATATGAACCAAGTTTGAAGTCTCTGTGACAACAATATCCAAACTTGCGGCTGATTATGGGAATTGGACATTTGTCTTGGCCGTGACCATGACCTTACAAAATTTAATCATTTCCAGCTTTTTACATAGCAGTAAATCCATGCTGGTTTCATTACTCTATGATTAAAACTGTGACCAGGAAGCTGATCACAAACACACACACACAAATACACAAACAGGGGCAAAAACATAACCTCCTTCCAACTTCGTTGGCGGAGGTATATATACATCGTGATGACGGACTCCTCTACAAATACTGTACATGTCTAACTCTAAGCCTCCGTTCCTAGATTTTCATAACACCCCCCCCCCCTGTATATATAAAGGACAGACGATAATGAGTAGTATATACTTGAATATATTCATCACTTTCATAATTATTTCATTTTCACATGTTATGATATTGAATTGATGTATATGGGGCTTATGATAACCGGGGGGGGGGGGGGGGGGATTGCACAGCTGTGCTATGAAGTCAGTTTAAAGAGACTGGACAGCAAGGTGGAAGAAAGGAAGCGGGAAAAGAAGTAAAGGCTAAAAAGTGGGTGCTGCTAAGGACGTTGTAGACAATCTTCAGTAATTAATACCATACAGTGTACACACGAGGTGCACTGAGAGCACTTCCCTTCCTATGGAATATCACCTATCTGGTCATCATTTTAGGACTAGCCTTATTCCGCTTGGAATATATTTTCCCAAATGATCTGGTTTTCTTTTTATTTAAAGTAGCTCTTTCTCGCTAGTAAATAACAGGTTAGCCTTCGCCATATAATTCAGGCTGTAATTCACATTCACACTACATGCCGAAGTGGTCCAGGCACTTGGGCGCTACCCGTGCGCTAGTATCTAACCCCCCCCCTCCTCAACAATCAACCCCCATCCCCCTACCCTCCCCCAAAACTACCAGGCCCTATCCTACCTCTAGCTATACCGTCCAGATGACTTCTTTTTTACGTCAAGATTTCAAGTAGTTGTCAGGTGTAACACCTGGAGGCCTCCTTCGAATTTGACGAAATATTGTTGTTGACCTTTGATGCACTATTATGACCTCTCTCTCTCTCTCTCTCTCTCTCTCTCTCTCTCTCTCTCTCTCTCGTTTATTCTTTTACACCATTTGACCTTCGCATGTACATCACCTTTGCAGAACTTTTGCCATCAGGGGCATATCAGGTCACGGAGAGCAACAGTAAAGCTCGATAAATTGCTTGTTCATTTCTTTGAATTATACATTAATAAATAAATTAAGGAAATAAAAAAAAGTTTTATAACAGTAGTTGTCGAAACTGCATATCATATTAAATCCGTCGTGACTTCAAAAGGTATTTTTACTTACTAGATGCTGAGGAAAACTAACCCCAACAACACTATACGTTAATCTCTCCCATCGCCACCATTAATAACAGAAAGCTAACACCCCAACACCACCACCTCATAATCATCATCATCACTAACCGTAAAGGCATCTTTTATACAGATCTCGACCAAAGTCCGCGTCGTGAAGGCCAAACCGGTCATACATCAAGCGGCCATTACTATTTCAGTTTCTTCAAGTCTAATATTACCAGTAATTACAGGCTATAAACTCACCCAAGGGCCGCTTTTATACCTTATGCCCACTTCTTCCTTTTACTGGGTCAAGGGAGTAAGGGCCTAAGGGCAGGAAGAGATCAATGGATGGCACAAAGCACGAAGTGGAAAGATTAGCAGAAATGATGCCCCCAGAGACATCTAGCGGGAAAAGTAGCAGAGGTGAACATGACAGCCAGACGATAATTACTTGATTTCCAGGGGAAAGAGGAATGCCAGTGGAGGTCCTTGGGTTCCCAAGAAAGGACTACGCGTTTACATAAATGGTGAAAAGCAAGTTCTGGATTTTTTCTTTTTTTATTCTTTATCGTGTACTGTTACAATAATTATGATTCGTTGTGCAAGACATAACGTTCAAGCAGCATTCTTAAAAGATTTTTCATTATGTTCGTGATCCCTTTTACTAAGGTTTGGAAAAAATTTCAAATGATATTCTATATCCGGATTACTGACATGACACTGACGTCATTCTTAGTGATGGGGTTTAACCAGACTACGCAGTGATATTATGCACAATATCTAAGTAGAATCTTTTCATTGCATTGCAAGCTTCTTTATATTAAAAAGGTCAAAATATCTTGACAAATAGAGAATTATATTTCTAGCACTGAATAGTAGTATTACGGTAATATTCAAGTCACAAATATTTCCTTAATAATAATAATAATAATTAAATTTATAATAACAATAATAATGATAATAATGATAATAATAATAATAAATAATAATAATAATGATAACAATAATAATAATAATAATTATTATTATTAGTATTATATTTAAAAAAAAATCTATGACACGTTATTAAATGTAATATTATCAAAATATTGCTTACAGAATCTCATATAACTTCTTTTTCTTTGGATTTTCAATGAAGAATTTTAAATTTGTCTTCTTGCCTTGAAATTGTAATAAAATAATTCTCCCCCCCCCCCTCTCTCTCTCTCTCTCTCTCTCTCTCTCTCTCTCTCTCTCTCTCTCAGCTCAGTTTGTAACGCCTAGCAGGCCCTACTACAGATAATACAAAAGAGAAGAGAAACCTGCAGTTTCTTTTTACATAGATCAATCTCGGAACTAACAAACAGCACTGATGCCACCCACATTACCAACGGGAAGTCCTTTCAATGAATTAAAGGATGCATGAGTTCCACCGAACCGTATCGAATCCTCTACATACAAACACAAAAAAAAAGAAAAAAAAAAACTAGACTGTTCAGACGAGAAATCGCTTTGGGGAGATCACTGTTCCTCCTTTCTTTTATTCTTTCTCTCTTTCCTACGCTTCTACCAACTCTATGACAGTTTTTTTTTCTTTATAAAGAATTTGATTTTGATCTCGTGGCACAGTGCTGGCACCGGGGAGGCCATTTAAGGGTGTAGTGTAGATAGGAAAAACATTACAGCTTGACAAGATGTTATTTTCACTTACATACTATGCACAATACTTAACATATATTGTCTAATTGAAATATATCAAGTATGTCTTCGCATTAAAGAACATTTAGTTTTTCTGAGGATTCTTATCAAATTCTCTCGGGAATCACAACAATTACAAAGTAAATACTTTGCTATGAAAATAGAAATGATTACATATTCTTGATAATTTCAAACCCTATATGGTATATAAACCATGCCATTTTACCGGTGTTATTATTCTGTCTTCAAACTTTAACATATATACCTGTTCCGCAGATAAAGCTTTAAAATGAGAAAAAATCAAACTAGGACAAAACAACGAAAGTTTTTTAAGCGCCAGCTACATCACTGCAAAATCAAGATGGATTGATTAAGGCCTTTGTTTATTTAGATTGGGAAAAAAAAAAAAAAAAAAAAAAAAAAACCGACCCAAGAAACACTAATGCATAGATTGCTTTCAATATTCTGTTAACAGATCCCTAGTTTCTACTTTACGCAAGCTAATGATTAAACGTCAGTATTACTTTTATGATGGAAAAATCTGCCGAAATTAAAAAATAATCTCCGTAGTTATCCAACGTTTTTTATCTCGATGTCCTAACAGGATAAAAAGATATCACAACAAAAGAGAATACAAAAATAATATCACACCAAAGAAGAATACAGGATAATATTACACACACACACACACACACACACACACACAAAAAGGACACAAGGATATCACACCAAAGGAGGATACAAGGATAATATCACACCAAAAGAGGATAAAAGGATATCACACCAATGGAGTATACAAGGATATCACACCAAAATAGGATACAAGGATAATATCACGCCAAAAGAGGATACAAGGATAATACCACACCAAAAGAGGATAAAAGGATATCACACTCACAGAGGATACAAGAATAATATCACGCCAAAAGAGGATACAAGGATAATACCACACCAAGAGAGGATAAAAGGATATCATACCAACAGAGGATACAAGAATAATATCACGCCAAAAGAGGATACAAGGATAATACCACACCAAAAGAAGATATATTGATATTATTTAAGCGAGTTGAATAGAATTGTTTTGGCCATAATATATATCTTCTCAAGTTAATTAAAATTATCTGTTCAACACATGTTCAGCAAACTTACTCCCTAAAAATACCTTTGCAAATAATTCTGCCATTCAATTCCACTTTCTCTCTCCCAGAAAACATAATTCACTGGATATAAGGTCGAAGACCTCGTTTCCAATCACGACGATGCCAAGTCAATTAACTAAACCAGCAATTACGAGAGGCAATTAAGTGAAGACAACGGTAAGAGCTATCAAAGAACGTGCATTGTTCCGCCATGTTGGTTAGCATTCATTACAAATCACTTGCAAAAGCCACCCTAAAGAGGAAATAATACTTCCGGGATGAGTGAAAGCACACAGCCTTCATCTCACTATTGTTGGCTTTTTGTTATTTCCGATTCTAGCTGTTGCTGTTAGATTAGGGTGGTCTTATGGCTGTCGCTGTTAGATTAGGATGGTCTTATTGCTGTCGCTGTTAGATTAGGATGGTCTTATGGCTAGATTAGGATGATCTTATGGCTGTCGCTGTTAGATTAGGATGGTCTTATTGCTGTCGTTGTTAGATTAGGATGGTCTTATGGCAACGCACAATTTCGTTTCTGAGAGTCAGCTTTTGTTAGTAGTTCTTAAGAGTTACCTTTTATTAGATAAAAGTTGTGGTATTAAAAGTTCATAAACGTGTATTCAAGAATTTCAGTTTCTCAGTCATCATATTATTCGGAGAAATTTGCTGTTTTTTTTTATCCAAATTTAGATTATCATCCTTTGTATTATACAACCTTGAAATATTATTATTATTTCTTCACAAAAATTAAAGATACGTCTCAAAATCACCAATCAATTTCTTCAAGCCACGAACGTCCCCATACTGCTACAATTACAATCAAACTTGATATAGAAATAGCATTAGGCACTGTTCCTTTAAATTAGCTTCTTGAGAGCAAACCAATCCTAGGTATTTCTCATCTGTTAACGACGACTACAATATCAGTTGGAAGAATATTTACCTCATGCGTTAGAATGATTAATTTTACAAGGTCATTGCCCCCCCCCCAAAAAAAAAAAAAAAAAAACGAGAGAGGTAAATGCAACATCACTTGTATTTGAAGGGTCATGCGTCAGAAATCAAAATTTATATGTTTGACTTCAGGTGTTTTTTTTTTTTTATTTAAAAAAAAACTTAAAACACAGAGATGCTTTTGTTTCATGAGGCCATAATTCTTCTAACATTACCGTCCTCCTTTCCATCTAAAATATCAATTGAAACCAACTCTGGTTCTAGATTTCGACTCTTTCGGTCATTAATGTCGATGCTTATAAAACATTTGGGTAGCCTTAATACAACGTTACCAGTCTGTAATTAAAAATATCCATTCGGAAAGCCGAATTATTTTCCATAATTTCGGAGTTTATTCCAGTCATTCCAAATGGTAGTCTGAGATTACATGTAAAAAATTACATTTCCACGGTTCATCAAACTACGTGATAAACGAAGAAGTTTCTTTTCTCAAATTTTTTTTATTCAAATCTGGGCCTTTCTATTGAATGATATTCAAACATCTATATCACTACTATTTAGGCATTGAATTACAATCACACACAAACTATATATATACTGTATATATATATATATATATATATATATATATATATATATAAATATATACATATATATATATATAAATATACATATATATATATATATATATATATATATATATATATAAATATATACATATATATATATAAATATACATATATATATATATATATATATATATATATATATATATATATATATAAGATTGTGTGTGCATACGTCCATGCCTGGCGCTTTGCTGGACGGGTGACTGAGTCCTGTTCAGACTCGATTGTTTCTTGCAGTGTCTGCAACCTCACCATCCTTGTAAGATAAGGATGAGGGGTTTAGGGAAACTTATAGATCTACCTGCCGATAGTTATTGCCTGACCCTCCCCAGTCCTAGCTTGGGTTTAGGCGATGATCATATAGATATAATACTCTCTATTTTAGGGCATGTCCTGCTAGCTAGAGCCATGGCACTGTCCATTGCCTCTGCCATTCATGAGCGGCCTTTAAACCTTCAATACATGAATCTACACACATATACACGTGTGTATATATCCATATATATAGACGTATATATATATATATATATATATATATATATATATATATATATATATATATATATATATATATACACAGACGTGTGTACATATATATATATATATATATATATATATATATATATATATATATATATATATATACCTATGTGTGCTATTATTTTCGTACCAAATCCTGCGGTAATTCATATTCTCATATAAAAGAAATATTTCATTACTATCTTTAAAGAGATCAGATAATCAATACATAATGGATATTATCGACGGAAGAGAATACAAGAGATGATTCAAATTTTGAATAAAAAAATAAAGATAACAAAAACCAACAATTCTGGCCAAGAATAAACCACAAGACACCGAAGATACAAGGAAAGCTTATAGGCGAATGAGGTCAGCGTAACATTATATATTATACTGTTTGAAATCCTACATAAACAAACTATTGACGACAAGGTATCCATTGGTGACTGACACAGTTAAGTCAAGGTAGCTCAAGATATACCGAAACTCTTCAGAAGAAGAAGAAAAAGAAGAAGAAGAAGAAGAAGAAGAAGAAGAAGAAGAAGAAGAAGAAGAAGAAGAAGTGCACTTATAACAGAGTTGATATTCTTTGGATAAAGCATTTCTATACAAAATTACTGGGTATGAATATATTAAACTTACATAAACCACACACCTGCATATACGTAATCCATTAAAAATGAATCAGTTATCATGAAGTTTGAACATGAACGATCAATCTCAAATGTTAACAAATCTATATAAACTAAACAACAAAGTTAATGTTATTTGAGTGCTATCAAATAAATTTCCAATGAACAGAGGAGTACCGCAAGGAAATTTGTTTTCACTTCTGTTGTTTATCCTCCTCGTGGATTTTGTAAGGCATAGAACAATTGGAGATGGTGGAGAAGGAAGTTAGCAGAACTAAAATATGCCGATGACACTGTCCTTATTAACAGAGCACCACAGGACTTGTAGAGCTTGCTTACCAGAATGCATGAAATATCACAGAAGGTTGGGCTCAAGATAAATAAAAGAAAGACAGAGACGACGAGAACGGAATATGCAATGGAAGATGGAGAAACGATTAATGAGGTATAATCATTTGGATATTTAGGAACTATATTATCTAATACAAGATCTTTATAATTGGAGGTTGATAAAAGATTGAATAAAGCAAATTCGAGAATGGCTAAGTTGAGTAAAATCTGGAAATCAAATCGCCTGGAATTACATATAAAAACCAGGCTTAATATCAGTTTAGTGAGATCGGTGTTATTGTATGGACACGAGTCATGGTATGACAATGCAACAATATCACACAGGATTTTGTAAATTTGTGAACAAACTCCCCAAAAGAATATTGGGAGTTATATAGCAGGACAGGCCTAGAAATAAAATTATGATAGATTACTCGAGCGCCATATGTGAATGAGATCATGGGGAGGGGTAGATGGAGATGGTTTGGGTATGCTCTTTGCACTCCCAAAGAAAGATTAGTTCACCAATCATTTAAATGGGTTCCACAAGGGACTAGATGAGTTGGAAGACCCAGGCCTACATAGCTGAGGACTATAAAGCGTGAAGTAAGAGATGATGAATGGAGAAGTATTGATTTAAAAGCTCGAGATAGAGACGACTGGCGAAATCTAACTAAACCACCTCACATTTAGTAGGAGAAAATATGATAGCAACAGTAAGAACGGTTTCAACCTTTTCTTCGCAAAGCTATCCAAGGGTAGAGAGAGAGAGAGAGAGAGAGAGAGAGAGAGAGAGAGAGAGAGAGAGAGAGAGAGAGAGAGAGAGAGAGACTGGCTTTACATCCACCCAAAAGGCAAACAGCAAATCTAATGACGACAATTTCCACGGGTCAATTTACTCAGTGATTCAACATCAATGATTATTATCTCGAGTCATTTTTCACTGCGTCTGAAAGACCTGGAATTAAGTCAACTCTGAATCACTGCCTGCTGGGAATTTATCAGAATGAAGTTTTCTCTCTATTTTAGAAGCCAAGCTGACCTAAAACCTTTTAAATATTTCAAAATTATGGCGCGGGATTACACGTTTGCTTAATAAATTTCACTTAAATTACGTCCTGATAAATTCAATAGGAAAAAATCGAGTAAGAGTAGACTAAAATTTATATGGCCAGTCTTGGTTTGGGCACCATATTAAATCTTATATATATATATATATTATATATATATATATATATATATATATATATATATATATATATTATATAAATACATATATATATATATATATATATTTATATATATATATATATATATATATTATATATATATATATATACACAGACATATATTCCAAATATAATAATATATATATATATATATATATATATATATATATATATATATATATATATATATATATTATATATATATATATATATATATATATATTATATATATAAAACATGCATACATCATGTGTACACACGTGTGTACATAAATTAAATTAATACTACGTGCAAAGACAGACACACTACCTATCGAAAGAAAATAATTTGTAGACGCTGCATTCTTTCGCCATCACAACACACGCATTAGAAAATGCAACAGCCTAGTTTGGACATCTAAGCCTCTAATTCGGCCCAAGAGCCATTATCTCTGCTGAAGCAAAGTCCTCCGGACGCTAGGACCACCGTCCGGTGGCCCAACGCTAATTGAGACACGCTTGCAAATCATCGGTGTGCAACATGAGACAAGGGCCAAATTCGTGTGGCCAAAGACGGAGTGAATTCGCTAATTGTAAGGGCCGAGATTGAGTCGCCGGCAATCTGCAACTATTAGCATAGATAACGAAGGCCGTGTTAAGGACGTCTATAATATCTAAGAGAATAGCTAAATATTGTACAGCCAACAAATATTGCAGACGCGAGAATAGTTAGACGGTTTCAAATGATTGGGAATTAACATATTTATCCAGTGTAGATTCTAGAGCTCCCGCTGTACCTCCTAAAGACTAAAGATATTAAGGCTTTTAAGAAGAAACTGAATACTTTCTTGTTTTTTATGTCCTTCGATAATGTGGGACTATTAACACGAACTATGCTATGTGATACGATTAACACCTAAGAATGTATAGGATATATTTATGTTATAGGTACCTACAGTCGAATAATATGGTATCAAATAAAAACAAATGCTCATATATCAGTCAAGGTAGCTTTTGTTGTGGGTATTCAATAATGTTTAAATGTTTATATAAATATTAACTTTTTTTTCTATAAATGACAGTTAAAGCTTTCTTCCGCATGACTTACCTCTTTCTTCCCTTCAGTGAAATTATTGTAGAAAACAGCGTTGCCCTGTGTGATAGGACCAGAAAAACTGCCCTTAAAGTAAATTAAGTAAAGCAAGGAAGCTTCTCCGAAGGTTTTTCGAAATGCAAGCCACTGTTTGAAAGACCTACTCCCTCACCCCCCACCCCCCTCCCCTCACCAGCCTGTTTGGGACGCCCTTTATTTTGCTACAAGGTCTAGCGTGCTATTTATCGCTGATCTTCATCACAGTGCTGGATGACCGCCTTCTCGTTGACCTAGGAGCAAGGCATTATTCGGCATAACAAAATAAACTTTATATATATATATATATATATATATATAAATAATATATATATATGTATATATATATATGCTATATACATATTACTCTACCTTTTTAAAGACACAAACGCACACGCACGCACACACACACATATATATGTACATATATATCATTATATATATATATATATATATGTGTATATATATATATATATATATATATGTACAAATATATTTACATCTCTCTCTCTCTCTCTCTCTCTCTGCATATATATATATATATATATATATAGACACGCATAAATACTGCTCACAACATTTACCTTTCGAGGAGGTGACATCAAAATATGATACCCATCGGGTTCACAGGAAGTCTTTTGAGAGTGAGCTTGCTGGTCTTAGTCCTGACTTTCAAATGCTCAAATGGGCTAACAGGTGTTAACGCAAAACTACATCACTTCTTTATCTACATGTCTTTTATCATGATAAAAATGTGTTTATTTCTGCTTTTTAAATCTTAAGCTACGGTACATGCCAAGGTCTATAGAACATGCTATAAAAAAACAAGGCCGAAAAATGTAGCGATGTTATTTTGTTTTAGTGGATAGGACAGTTACCTAACTAACCATGGTAAGAAATAGTTTGGAAAGTTAATTAATAGTCAGTGTAATGTAAAGTGTGGTTTAGCCACAATCTTATTTACATGAAGGTACATTTACCTTGTTATTGTCTTAAAAGTTAATTTATTACAATATTTGATTATTTTTTCTTTTACTTTCTGTTTGCTGGTATTCTTGGCCAACGCTGTCGTATCTTTGGATGCTAAAGTTAATCGTTGTGGACTTTGCAAAACGGGAGAGTTGGAGATTTATTCTAAAACCAAGAAATACTCATGATCAGAGTATGTGATAACAATAGTAAACTTGTTGAAAGCAATTCATCCAACTATTATCTTTGACAAAAACTACTTGTGAACAAAGTCATCACATAAAAAACCACGAGATCCCGCAATACAAATGACGAGATAAAAACCAAACAAAGGATGCGGGTTATATCAAGTATCCCAAAATGTCTCTAAGAACACTTCACAAATCAAGATGAAGTAATCAACGTCTTCGGGATGCCTTGTCATGCGGGCACAACACCAGCTGGGACCACCCAGTGGCATATACAAAGATGGCGGATTTTCCGCTTGGTAAGGAGGTCTCCGGGACCGACAGAGAGAGAGAGAGAGAGAGAGAGAGAGAGAGAGAGTAGATAACACAAGCATGATCTATCTAGAGTTAGATTGATATTACCTCGTCGAATTACATATCTATTATTCCTGATATCTCCCTCGTCTTGTTCAAAAGTCGAACGCAGGTCACTGGAATTGCCTGCTGAGAGAGAGAGAGAGAGAGAGAGAGAGAGAGAGAGAGAGAGATAAATATCACAAGCATGATTTATCTAGAGTGAGATTGATATTACCTCGTCGAATTACATATCTATTAATCCTGATATCTCCCTCCTCGTCTTGTTCAAAAGTCGAACGCGGGTTACTGAAATTGCCTGCTGAGAGAGAGAGAGGGAGAGAGAGAGAGAGAGAGAGAGAGAGAGAGAGAGAGAGAGAGATATTCCACCCTTACAAGGGTAAGGGATTAACCCCGTCTCTTCCCATCTATAGATTTCGTCATTATTTGTAATGACTATCACAAGCAGTGGTGCCATATAACAGGAGGATATTTTCTCGTCAGTTATCATTACTATTATTATTACTGGATAATCTACAACCGTAATTGGGAAAACAGGAAGCTAGAAGCCCAGAAGCTCCAACAGGGAAAAATAGCAAGGTGAGGAAAGGGAATAAGGAAATAAATAAACGGCAAGAGAGGTAATGAACAATTTGAATAAAATATTTTAAAAACAGTTGGTTGCACGAGTCCAGATCCAAAAATTGACCTCATACACTTTTGCACCTTCCAGCACCATCAGCCACAGGCATCAATTATTCAGAAAAGAAGCCTCCAAGGAAATTAAATGTAGCAGAGGCCTTCAAGGTCTAGAGAGTCTATTGGGGGGCAACTTGGTATTTACATGCCAGAGGTCAAGTGCTGAGGGCAAGTGTTCGGCTGCCAAGAAGGTTGAAATTTAAATGAAAAAGCCGTATTTTCGTCGCCACTCCACTTTCACTGCATGCATGTTCGACATTTTTATAGTTGCTACCAGGACAGAAATTCATTTTCATATCATAAATATATTTGATGTTGCAAGATCCAGGGTATCCTCTGACATATTACAAAGCTTTTTTCAGGTAGGGAAGGAGACCACCAATATATATATATATATATATATATATATATATATATATATATATATATATATATATATATATATACTCGAACCCCAGTCTGGCGTTCACCAGTCAGGGACGTCACCACATTGATATCAGAGCTCTATATATATATATATATATATATATATATATATATATATATATATATATATATATATATATATATATATATATAGCCTATATATAGCTCTGATATCAATATGGTAACATCCCAGACTGGTGAACGCCAGACTGGGGTTCGAGTCCCGCTCAAACTCGTTAGTTTCTTTGGTTGCGGCAATCTCACCATCCTTGTGAGCTAAGGATGGGGGCTTTGGAGGAGCTTATAGGTCTATCTGCTGAGTAATCAGCAGCCATTGCCTGGCCCTCCTTGATCCTGGCTTGAGTGGAGAGGGGGCTAGGGCGCTGGTCATATGTATATATGGTCAGTGTCTAAGGTACTGTCGTGCTTGATAGGGCAATGTCACTGCCCCTTGAATCTGCCATTCATGAGCGGCCTTTAAGCCTTTAAACATCTATATAGTGCCCAAAAATTCTTTACCCTAATAGCAACAACAACAACAACAACAACAATAATAATAATAATATACCGTGGATTTCCAATTAATCACAGCCAAACAACCCCCCCCCCCACCAAAAAAATTAAAGAATTCAATAACACATTAATTTCCCTCCCATTACCTAATTTACCACAGGCATTCACTAAGAGCGAAGTCATCCAAAAAGGAAACCTATTTTCCAAAATAATTTGCAAGTATCGCTATTACCTCTTATCTTCAATAGGTGATATAAAAGATAATGGCCTTCAAATGACCCTCTTACCTTCTACGAATGATTATTTATCGCCTCCACCGCATTTATAGATGATATACTTTTATTACACATAACCGAAAAATGCGATATATAAACGTATCAGATACACATCCGCAAGGCACATAATCATATGTTTATGTATAATTAAAGTCTATTTATGCATATCGTCATGGTCATCACAGTTGTACTAGTCAGGGACATACTAGGTTGGTTTGCTGTGAGCGATCAAACAAGACTCCCATCATCACCAATCCAGTGTGGGTGATGAAAAGTGGCCAAACCCATGATATGAATAAATACATGTCTGAGGCCTTTGTCCTGCATTGGACTAGAAACGGCTATATTTGTTGTTGTTTATAATATATATATATATATATATATATATATATATATAACGGATTTTGAGCGAAGCGAAAAATCTATTTTTGGGTGAGATAGCCATGTCGTCCTGATGGAAGTTCCTATAGGGTAGCTTCCTAGGGTATATTACAACTACGGCGATATTCCCAGAGAATTTACCTTAAGGTACCAGAATTCTAACTCCTGGAGCGAGTATCCCTCGTGAAAGGGATATCGCGACATATCAGAGGACGTATTCTAGACACGTCACATGGCAATCTACTACCTAAATAGAGATTCGTCTCGTAAGAGGGAGATTGACGAGATACGAATTCGGGAAGAAAAAGGGGGGAGCCGCTCCCAAGGCCTCCCAATCCCCCGATTCGTATGCGTGCCTGGCGCCAATCCTGGCGCCATCTGTATTCCTTGTAGCGTACACGAGGTGCTACAGATACTGTATGTAGGGAGGGGTCCTACAGTCCTTTCTTAGAAAGGCAAGGGCGGGTCCATCAGGACGACATGGCTATCTCACCCAAAAATAGATTTTTCGCTTCGCTCAAAATCCGTTTTTTGGGCTCAAGCCATGTCGTCCTGATGGAAGTGTACCAGAGCATTACTGTATCTGTGGATTCTCAGAACGTGCCGTACTCCCCGGAGATATTTATTCCCGGTCGACTAGACCTAGAGACCTAAGATGTTACCGTTATACATCTTTTCAACTAACTATAAACTATGTTAGAGCTTCCTGCCCCCTACAGGGAAGAGTCCTACTAGACTCTGGAAAGTCTCGAAGAGTACATATATCTATGTATGAATCTCAGGCAAGCTAATATAGTGGCCTCGCCCTATATTAGGTAAAGCATAGTTTGTATAGAACTACTGCGTCAATATATTGACCAGTCATCCGCACAATACTTGTATTGGACAAAGGTTTATATCCGCATAGGAAGAAACTAATAAAACCGCCCTCGTCCCTTTATGGGACGGAGTCCTCCCATTAGGGGACTTACATAAACCAATGCAACATAGCTTGCAAAACAGAACAATTCTATCAGAATTATCCCAGATAAGATACATAGAATTTAAATGCTCAATTATACCAATAAATTGACACAGGTGAAAGAGACGCAAGGTTCTCAAGAACAAGTTTATTGACAGATAATAAACAGACAGGTTAACAACAAATATATATATTTATATAAAAGGGGATAACCCAAAACTTTAAGCATAAGTATGATAGTAAACAGAACTTGTTTATCTGAAAGAAAAACCATTAAACACCACTTTAATGAGATACCAAGGTATCAAGTCATAAAAAATCTGTATTACAAATCAATCACATTAGCGTTAGAAACGCTTGGCACACATGTCTGAACTTATGCGAGGTTCACCTTTGAAGGAAGGAACAGTCTGTATGGGCACTTGGTGCCCTCATTTTAGTTTGTAGTACAGTATGTACCTACACACTCACCCTGGACTTAATCGTCCCAATTAAGATCACTGTTCCTCGCAGAGTTAAACAGTAGGGTTAACTACACGACCCACTGCTACCACAGATCTCTTAAGTTCCTCTACTTGCTTCGCATAGTGGCGAAAGAACACCCTGGAAGATTTCCAGCCCGTGTATGAACGGAGATGTTCAAAATCCATACAATTAAAGAAATTTAGGGATGAGGCAACTTTCCTCGGATCGTGACCTGCGGGTGTACTGTCAGGATCCGCTCTGCGAATAAAATATGTCATTTTCGCTCTGAGTTGATTCAGAGATAAATTTGAGCCTGATGTTTCTCCCCTGAATAGTTGACTACCCTTGAAGTCTGAAGTTCTACGAAGATAGACCTTTAGGCATTCTACTGGACATAGAGATGCATCTTCTTTCAGAGGGCAGATTCTCCAGGGACCCCACCTGTTGGTGGGTAACTCATTCTTGGCGAGAAACGTAGGATCCGGAAACAGGTTCAGCTCCCCCCCATCCAGGAACTGAACACGACCTGCCTCTCTCGAGAGGGCTACGATCTCACTAACCCTGGCCCCGGACGCGAGTGCAAATAGGAAAATAACTTTTTGCGTTAAATCCTTTAACGCACATTCTTCATTGCTCAACAGGGAGGCGAAATGAAGAACTTTGTCTAAAGACCATGAAATGGGCTTTGGAGGTGCTGAAGGTCTGAGCCTAGCGCAGGCTTTCGGAACTTTATTAAAGATCTCGTTACCTAGGTCGATCTGGAAGGCAAATAAAATGGGTCTCATCAAAGCCGATTTACATACTGAAATCGTGTTAGCTGCCAATCCTTGGCCATGGAGGTGGATGAAGAAAGATAAGCAGAAGTCTGTTGAGATCTCCTGCGGATTCTTTGCCTTTACAAAGGCCACCCACTTTCTCCAAGATGACTCATATTGCCTTCTAGTCGATTTGCACTTGTATTCCTCTAGGAAGTCTATGCTAGCTCTCGAAATCCCGAAACGCTTTCTCACCGCTAGGGCGAGAAAATCATGAGCTGCAGGGTCTGGGTTTTCTGTAATGAAGCGCAGACAGTCGACTTCTGGACTCGCTGGGTCAGAACTGGATGTGGTAGCGGCACGAACTTCATCTGTAGTTCCAACGCCAAGGGGAACCACATACTGTTCGCCCACTTGTGGGCCACTATTGCCGCTACCCCCTTGAAGGATCTCAGTTTGTTGAGGACCCTCAACAGAAGGTTGTGAGGAGGGAACAGATAAATCCTGGACCACCTGTTCCAGTCGAGGGACATTGCGTCCACTGCTTCCGCTAAGGGGTCCTCGTACGGGGACACGTACAGGGGCAACTTCTTGTTGTCTTTCGTCGCAAAGAGGTCTATTTGCAGTTCTGGGACTTGATTCAGAATGAAGGAAAATGATCCTGCGTCTAAGGACCATTCCGACTCTATCGGTGTGAACCTGGATAGAGCGTCCGCTGTCACATTGCGGACTCCTTGAAGGTGAACTGCCGACAGGTACCACTTCTTCTTTTCTGCCAATCGGAAAATGGCTAACATCACTTGGTTGAGAGGTGGTGACCTCGACCCTTGTCGATTCAAGCATCTCACAACCACCTCGCTGTCTGTCACCAATCTTATGTGGATCGAGTGACGCGGGGAGACTTTCTTTAAGGTAAGGAGCACTGCCATAGCTTCTAGAAAGTTTATATGAAAGGTCCTGAATAGCTTGGACCAAGTCCCCTGGACTTTTTTCCGATGAGAGTGACCTCCCCATCCCTCCTTTGAGGCGTCTGAGTGAATCGTCATCGACGGGGGAGGTGGCTGAAGAAGAACCGACTTCTTTAGATGTCTGGCTTGGGACCAAGGTCTGAGAAGAGTACGTAGCCGAGGCGGCACTGGTCTTCTCAGGTCTCTTCGCGCGTTTGATGCATACCTTCTCCAAACTCCGGTTGCATCCTTTAGCTGTGCTCTTAGCACTGGGTCTGTCACTGAAGCAAACTGGAGAGAGCCTAGTACCCTCTCCTGTTCGCGTCTTGATATCCATTTGGAATCTAGAAGTCTCTTGACAGAGCCCGCTATCTCCTTCCTTTTCTTCATTGGGATGGAGAAACTGTGTGACAAAAGGTCCCAGTGGATTCCCAGCCACTGGAACTTTTGGGATGGAGAAAGTCGAGACTTTTTCTTGTTGATCTTGAAGCCTAGGTACTCTAGGAACTGGATCACCTGACTGGAAGCTTGTAAGCATTCGGTCTCGGATGCTGCCCACACCAGCCAGTCGTCCAGGTAGGCTACTACCTGAATTCCCTTTAGGCGTAATTGTTTGAGAGCTGCGCTCGCAAGCTTCGTGAAAATCCTTGGGGCTATGTTTAGCCCGAATGGCATGGCTCTGAAGGCGTACAGTTTCCGTTGTAGCCTGAACCCTAGGTAGGGGGAGAGTCGACGGCTGATCGGGATGTGCCAATAGGCGTCTGACAAGTCTATAGAGACTGAGTATGCCCTCTTGGGCAGTAAGGTCCTTATGTGTTGCAGTGTTAGCATCTTGAATTTGCAATTCACTATGAACTTGTTGAGTGGTGACAAGTCCAGAATGACTCTGAGCTTTTCCGAGTCTTTCTTGGGAACACAAAACAGCCTCCCTTGGAATTTGATGGACTTCACCTTTCGGATCACATTTTTCTCCAACAGTTCTTGAACGTACTCCTCCAAAATGGGGGTGGAGTGTTGGAAAAACCGAAGGCATGGGGGTGGAGTGCTGTACCAGCTCCAACCCAGTCCATTCTTGAGTAGGCTTTGGGCCCAGGGATCGAAGGTCCAGCGATCCCAAAATTTCATTAGTCTCCCTCCTACCGGTATCGTTTCACTTGGACTGCCGTCCTGAGGTCTTGCCTCCTTGACCACGACCACCTCTGAATCCCCTTCCCCTTGAAGGGCGCCTAGACGAGCCTCTGGCTGCTCCTCTAGGCTTTGCACGAAAGGAAGAAGACTGTCCTTCGAACGTTGGGGTGAATGTGGTTGACTGACCTGGCACAGCCTGGGGTACCCACTGAAAAGTAGTCGGGGTTTGTGCCACCATCTGGGGCACTGGAGGCAAAGGCAATTGCAGTTGCTGTTGCTGTCTATAAGGCTTGGCTGGCCGAGACGGTAGCCTAGTCCTCATATTCTTCCTCTTAGGTTGAGGACCCTCATCCGGGGAAGATTTTCTTTTGATAGCCAGGCCCCACTTCTGGAGAAGGTTTCTATTCTCCACGGCGGCCTTATCAACAACCTCTTTGACCACATCGGTAGGGAAAAGGTCTTTTCCCCAAATGTTGGAGGATATTAACTTCCTTGGCTCGTGTCTCACCGAAGCCCCGGTGAACACGAACTCCCTGCAAGCTCTCCTTGCCTTGACGAAGCCATAAAGGTCCTTCGTCACTGTGGCTAGGTGAGACTTAGCCACAACCATGAACATTTCATGGACCTTAGGGTCACTTGCCATCGTCTCAAGAGTAGTCTGATGAGACATTGAGGCAGCCAGTCTTTCTTTTGTCTCGAACTCTCTTCGTAAAAGAAATTCGGACAACTTGGGGAGGTCCTCGCCGAATTGCCGTCCGGCAATATCAGCCTCCAACTTTCCCACTGAGAATGTTAGATGGACATCCTTCCAGTCCTTGTGGTCCATAGGCAGAGCCAGCGACAAGGGTTTACACTCCTCCAGGGAGGGGCAAGGCTTGCCGGCCTCGATTGCCTTTAGGACAGCCGCAAACCCTTTTTGTAAAAAGGGGAAGGCTCTATCAGAAGAGGACACAAAAGAAGGGAGCTTCTTGCTCAATGCTGCTACCTTCGAATTCGAGAAGCCCCTCTCTTTCATCGAGGATGAAAGTAGGGCTTGAGCCTTAGCATGGTCCATAATAATGACCTCTTTCGGCTCTGTCTCCTCCCTTGAAGCTGGTTCTTTTCTCAGCCGGACATAGCAGTCCGGATATGATGCCTTGCTGGGCCAGAATTCTACCTCCTCTAGGAGAACTGAACCCAGTTTATCCGAAATGACGATCTTACCAGTCGTCATTGGCATGTGCTCAGCATACCTCCATGGGTTAGCGTCTGAGCATATGGGAAGGTCTTTCACATTGAGCCTTTTCCGGGGCCCATGTGATTCTGCTAGGGACTGCATACGCAGTTCCATTGCAGCCGCCTTCTCCTGATTCTCCTTCTGCATTTGTTGGATCATTCCAACAATCGAAGAGAGGGCCTGTCCCAGTTCTACTGGGAGACCAGCGGATGTTGAGGGGATGGGCTCCGGCATCTGAACCGGAGTAGCCGACACCTCGTCGACCCCATCCTCTGCGACATCCGGGGTTTGAACTTGATCCTGACCTTCTGCCAGGAGGTCTTCTTCCAAACCTTCGTCCACATCAGACATCCTGTCACACAACTGGATGTCTTGCATCGCATCTGCGACTTCCTCGTCCACCTGGACTAGGTCTTGGGGGATCTCCTCTTGAGGCTGGGGAATCACTGCTTCAGCTGATGCCTGGGGAAAAAGATACGCCCTCATCTTCTCACTAGGAAGATAAGGGCCAGAGGTGTTCTTCTTGAAGCCCCTTACCCAAGTACGGAGCTTTTCCCTAGCTATATCCCTTGATTCCGTCGTTCTAGGGGAATCAAAAGCCTCAGTAATCAGGTTAGTGCATACAGTACATACCTGAGGGTCCCAATACTGGAGATCATCCTTGGAGACAGCGCATGCTGCGTGTCTCCTACAACACTCATGTCCGCAGAGGTTCCTGCTACGGACATTGCAGAAAACATTTCCGCACTTCGGAGGGTCCTCCTGTAAAGAGAAAAAATTTCCATGAGTATCAAGTGAACTATGTATCACTGGATATGCATAGTATAGCATAACAATTCATAAAGGAAAGACACACACTTGTGTTTCCCTCACAACCCATTGTTGCAGCTTTCCAGATAATAAAATCAAAATTGGTTTATCTCTACTAGAGTAACCAATGCAAGGTTTCCAGAGGAAACAGGTGGAGCTCACACCTAGGCAATGATTTTAAAATCCTGGATAATAGACGGGGAAGACTCTGCTTCCTGTCTGAGGGCAACAGCAAAGGGCTGTGCAAGAAAACACAATAGTGTTAGAAGATACAGTGCTGTACCTAAACTTTTACTATAGTTTTCTTCTTACTGTATATGCTATACAGAAGAATACTAGTACAGTATAGGAGGATGTGTGCCGGCCTGCCTTTGCCGGCCGGCACACACCACAATTAGCTTTAAAGTATACTACTTAACAGCTATAGGGCGGCAGCCTTCTGGTTCAAATGCTTGTGCCGTCGGCAGTAACTGCCGGCCAGCAACAGCCAGTGTTGGCCGGCAATGACTGCCGGCCAGTAACTACACAAGGTAGTACCTAGCTGCCGGCCACACTCTTGGTGACCGGCAGACAAGGACTGACATAAGCCGGCCGGCAAAGGTACAAGACCAATGCCAGCCGGCAGCAAAAGAACCAGAAGACTACACCTGCCCGGCTGTCTGCCTCATAGGCCGGCAGCCGGGACAGGTACAGCACTAGAAGAAAATAGAATGGATGCCGGGATAAGAGTGTACACGACCCCCAAAGCCCGGCAACCGAAAGAGTGCATATAAGGAAGGGGAGAAACTTAATTCAGGCTTCCTTGACCAATGCCGTCCGGCTCTGTCGGCAGGCATGGATGAGGGACCAAGAGAGGTCCGGGCAGCACTCGAAAACATAAGGCCCTTGCCGGCCAGCATCTCAGCCGGCCGGCAATGGCCTTAGTCAATTCCACATCCCAACCTATACTAGGTCCAGAAGTAGAATGACGTACAGTACAGTAATACCCCTGCCGGCCAGCTCTGCCGGCCGGCAGGGTACAGTACAGTAATGGCAAGGCCATTACGGAGATAGAGGGGGAAGGGACAAAAGGGTCCTGCCAACCTTGCTTTAGTGACAGATCACCCGCAGCCAAGAACTCTGTCTTAGCCTAAGGGAGATCTAAGGGAAAGGGCCAGCAATACTTGCCAGCTTCCAAAGCACCAAAGCAAGGAAGGCGTTGCTATTCCCAAGGGAAGATTTTATCCTCCCCAAGAACAGCAACAGGACTTTAGTCTGGTCGATCACAAAGGGAGGAATCATACTACAGAAACCTTCGATAGTGACCTAAGGGAGCTAAGCTCCCTTTAAAAGTGTTAGGTCAGCGAGGGGAACTCTGCCCCAAGCCAGACAACACGGACCAGACTAAAAAACTCTGTTGTTCTGTCCCTCTTTGAACCAGACTTTGCTGGAACAGGAAGGTACAGTAACACCCTAGTATAGTTTTATCGAAAATAAATTCGGAAAAACCACTTAGGGATAAGCCCAAGGCTTAAACAGAGGGAAAGGGATTGCATACCTTCTCCGAAGAAAAGAAAGCAACCGGGGAGAATAATAAAGTATACTAAGGCTCCATAAGCAATTAACCTAGGCACCAAGAGAATCGATTACCTAATTCACCGAAACTCTCACGTATACAATCTTGGAAATATTCCACACAGTCTAAATTGTATAAAATATAGCCTAAAGCTTTAATAAACTTTTAATTACACTCGGAAAAACCAAAATCATGCATTAAGTACTAGGACCAAACGACTAGGCTACATGGCCTAGCGTAGGCCAGAATGGCGAATACTTCGCCAAATAATACTAAGCACGAAAGGAAATCCTATGTAACGCTAAATAGCTAAAATTTATTAAGCAAAACAACCAGGAATGTCACTCTGACTAACTAATTTATACCTAGCGAGTGACAGTGTCCAGGACACCTCTGGTAGGCTACGGCTCTTGTATCAAAGATTAATCCTATTAATCACTCAAAATTACCAAGAGCCTACATTTATACATAACAGACACTATACTCAACTTATCCGAGGCCAACGAAGACGGAGAAGCCATGAAAAGCTGAATAAATCCAAGATTTGCGAGAAAAACAGGAAAAAAACACCGAGTTGTTAAGCTACGCAAAAAGGAATACAGATGGCGCCAGGATTGGCGCCAGGCACGCATACGAATCGGGGGATTGGGAGGCCTTGGGAGCGGCTCCCCCCTTTTTCTTCCCGAATTCGTATCTCGTCAATCTCCCTCTTACGAGACGAATCTCTATTTAGGTAGTAGATTGCCATGTGACGTGTCTAGAATACGTCCTCTGATATGTCGCGATATCCCTTTCACGAGGGATACTCGCTCCAGGAGTTAGAATTCTGGTACCTTAAGGTAAATTCTCTGGGAATATCGCCGTAGTTGTAATATACCCTAGGAAGCTACCCTATAGGAACTTCCATCAGGACGACATGGCTTGAGCCCAAAAATATATATATATGTATATATATATATATATATTTATATATATATATATATGTATATATATATATATATTTATATATATATATATATGTATATATATATATATATATATATATATAAATATATATATATATATATATATATATATACAGAATATATATAAACATATGTGTGTAAGTGTGTGTGGGTGTGTGTGTGTCTGTACATATTATACAGGTATGTATATATGCGTGCGTGTATACACAAGCATACATTTAAAAATATAGTCCCTCAAATAGCAGTAACCTCAACAACCGGCGTTACAAAGCAAAGTTTGAGGTAAAACCCACAACCATTCCGGAAAAAAAGAAAAAAAAAAGGTGGCGCCCGTCTCCGCTTTGGAGCGATTTATTCCAAACCATTCAAGCGTGAAGACGAAGAAGAAAAGTTTAGTGTGCAACG
>NC_090734.1:120012832-120014048 GCF_036898095.1 Palaemon carinicauda | reverse complement strand
AACAGATGCTATAACCATAAGGGATCCAACAGATAAAGACCATTGCGGAAGGGAAACAAGGAAATGAATACACTACAAGAGAAGTAATACGATAAAAGTAAAATATTTCAAGAACAGTAAAAACAGTAAATTGAATCTTTCATATATAAACTTTAAACACTTGAAAAAAAACAAGAGTAAGATAAATAAGATAGAACAGCGTGCCCGAGTGTACCCTAGAGCAAGAGAACTCTTAATCTAAGGTACAACATTCATTTAAGTACAATGTAAACGATTTCTGAACCGGTTCAGTTTCGCAGTGGTTTCCAATTTTTTTTCTAAGTATATTCCATTAATAACGTGAATAGTTGGAACATCTCTACTCAAACTTTCCTCAATACATTTCGAAATGTAGTCTTTACAAAGCACACGTAGACAGCTATAAATCATATAACTGAAAATTCTATAGGGAAATCGCTCTGTATCTCTCAGCAGTTTTCATGATTCATTGTTGCAAAATGTTATTCTAAATTTTCATTGGGCCCAGTCTCAAACGACGGAAACTGTAGCTTAAGGGATAGAAAGACAAATAGATAAATAGATAGATAGAGAGTGACCATATTTTTATTTTTTTTTTCTATTAACGAGCTTTTTCCCCCCAATTGTATGGGAATAAGCACAGTTGCCTTCCTTTGAAGGACTTTGCTTTGGCTTTGGGGTAGACCGTAGTCCCGATCGGCTGCCCTCCTTGACATCGCTTGGACCCTGGTAGCATATGTTCCTGTGGTGTACCAGTCACCAGCGTCCTTCCTCCCAGCAGTGAGGAGTCCTGGCGAGGTTAGGTCGACAGTTCGAGACGTGTAATGTCCATGTTTCTCTAGGTTTAAAGAGATGCCTGTAAGATCAACCCTTTCCCAGTTAAGAATATCTATACATAAATCCTATTTATTTGACCTATTACCTAAAATCTTGAATTCCCATTTCACTTATACTTCCCATTTGTTACTAAATTTGGAATTCATCACCGAAATGAAAATAATACACGATTCGTTACAAATACTAAGGAAGTGTTCAATTAATCGAGAGACTGATGATGGATATATGAATTTTGTCCATAATGCAGGTCACAGGAGCCTGGGAGTCCATTCAGCACCTCTGCTGTTGCAGTTACAAGGAAAAGTCAAGAGGCTGGACAGTAGGATGAAAGAAAGGAATGGGGTCGGAATCATAGTAGAAA
>NC_090734.1:119997832-120010332 GCF_036898095.1 Palaemon carinicauda | reverse complement strand
TGAAGATGAAGATGAGCGAGATTAAAATGTTATCAGGGAAAATGAGTTAACCAATAGATGGATTGATCAACTGACTTATGGAATTAGTTATATGGTCCTTGAATGAGGCCAGGGAGGCCATTCATCATTAAGGTACAATCTTAAAAGAAGTTGAACAGCATGGTGGAAAATAGATAGGAGGATTGAAAGACTGATTCTCTAAGTGGGAGATGGGGAAGTCAAAAAAAAAAAGAAAAAAAAAAACTTGCCAAAAGGAATGAAGCGAAGAAATTGAAAGTTGGATAACTTGATTTTTTCCACGATGAAGATATGAAGTAAATACAAAATATGTCAAAACAAATGATGTAAGGAAATGGGTAACCAAATTCATTTCCGATTGAAATATAGATATGAAGCGATGTGAGACTTTTTTCGTATATATAAAAAACACGACGGATATTTGAAGATGCAGTATAACGCAAGACGGGAATCTTAAAAGGTTAATATTTTGAGGTAAGGAAATAATTTTTTTTTTCTTTTTACTACAGAACATATTTCCCAGAGCAGGGTCAAGGAAGACTCTTCTAAGCCGGGGAGCAACTTGGGCAGTAAAATAGGATTGGAGGTAAAGTAGAAACCTAAAAAAATTATTGTGCGGTGAACCGCATGATGTGCACTGACGCCAGTAGCCCCATGTGGAAATATTGAAACATCGAAGGTAAAAGATGATTAATATAGTAAGAAAGTGAAAAGGTAAGAGAGACCAAGACATGAATATATCACGACAAATAAAACAACTATGACTAAAAAAGCACTTTGAGAGAGCAGACCTCACATACGGCAGCTTATTTCTGGAAACCAGCTTGACTTTTTCAGATTCAATCTAGACCGTATGGCTATTTGAATTCTGTGCGACAACCGTGTGCGAACTTGGGGTTAAGGTTAGGGTAAATTCAGTCGATCTTTTGCTTGACCTTGACTTTTGACCTGAGACTTTATAAATTGAATCACTCCACGTCTCAACATAACAATTAATCCCTGAAATTTTCAGTATTTTAGGAGTAAAATTGTGGCCAGGAAGTTATTCACAAACAGACAAACAAGGGCGAAAACATAGCCTCCTCGCAACTTCGTTGGCGAAGGTAAAAGAGAAAGACAGAACGACTTATTTCATACAATTGATATATCAGACAATTTTTTTTTTTTTTTTGCCATCAGTAAACAGAAGCTCATATGTTTATTAGCAACGAAGAGACACGGGATACAGTATCTGGACTGAAAGAATGAATGAATGAATTTGTTTATCTAGCGACGTAAACAAGATGTTTTGGTTAGCTCGAGAACGCCAAGAAACTAATACTCACCCTCTCCTCAGCCATAGCATATGGGGTATGTATATTTGTTAAAGGAGCCATAATTTGGCTTTGCGATATAAGACTGAAAGAAACCAATTGCTGGACATAATCAGATATCTTTGTTTAATTAGTCTTTTTTAACTAATTCAGTTTTGTAAATAAATTGTCATTGGGAAAAAGAAAATTGGCTTATAAAATACGAGACCATTACCATCCCTCTACTTTGGGGCTATTCCTTTATTATGGGAAAATAGCTGTAATGAAATTTATATAAATATAAATATATATATATATATATATATATATATATATATATATATATATATATATATATATATATATAATATAAATATATATATAATATAAATATATATATATATATATATAAATATAAATATAATATATATATATATATATATATATATATATATATATATATATATATATATATATATAGTATATATGCGTGTGTGTGTGCGCACTAAATACATTATATATGCATTTGTAGGCTATATACTATTGTATACATATAATTATATATATATATATATATATATATATATATATATATATATATATATGTGTGTGTGTGTGTGTGTAAAATATATAGATAGATATACTGTATATACATATATATATATATATACATATATATATATGTATATGTATATATATATGTATATATATACATATATATATACATATATATATATGTATATATATACATATATATATATATATATATATATATATATATATATGTATACATACATATGTATATATACATGTATATATACATGTACGCATGCACTTATACATCTCTTTCTCTCCCTGTCCCTCAACGTGTATAATATATATAAATATATATAAATATATATATATATATATATATATATATATATATATATATATATATATATATATATATATATGTATATATATATATATATATATATATATATATATATATATATATATCCTTAAAGGAGTCTATGATATATATACATACATACATAAACATTCTTATATGCCTCATTTTTCCCGAGCTATCATTTTGAATCTCTCACTACCCTTATACCTGTTAACCATCCAGATCTTACGGACTGTGACTCAGAGATACGATCAAAGGGTGACATGAAACCCGTGTGAAGAAACTTAATCTATTTCCTCTCTTATCAGTTTGAAGTCCAATTCTGAATACGTATCGTGTTTCCAGGAGCCCTAACCTTCATAGGGATATATCAATCTTTATAAATCGCTCATGAATAGCAGAGGCAAGGGACAGTGATATTGTCCTATCAAGTAGGACAATGCCCTAGACTATACATACATAGCAGCGCCCAAGGCCCCTCTCCACCCAAGCTAGGACCAACGAGGGCCAGGCAAAGGCTGCTGATGATTCAGCAGATAGACCTATATGCTCCCCCAAGCACCCCCATCCTTAGCTCACAATGATGGTGAGGTTTCAGCGACCAAAGAAACTAACAAGTTTGAACGGGACTTGAACCCCAGGCTGGCGTCCAGGGACGTTACCACATCGGCCACCACAACCCTAACAAAATTTTCTCGCTGACCTGTCTTAAATTTGCTTTTTCATAAATATTTGATTCACTTGATTGTATTTTCTGCATATATAAAATAATCATTTTATTAAACATTAATTTGACTGTTCTTAGGCATTTTATTAATGTGATAGTATCTACATTTAAAAACATTATCATTGTGTTTTTTATTTGAAACTAGTGTACATGGTACGTCAAAAGTGACGCTTAAATATTTAGATAGATATACAAACAGTTTTAGACCTTACCAACACTCCCCCTTCCCTAACTACAACCCCTCTCAACAAGGTATGACTACACTCCCACCCCCAAAACCGCAGGAACGGGAAGAGAGTACAGTAGTTATACGTCTTGCCCCTGGCCGTTACCGGGAGGATATATATATATATATATATATATATATATATATATATATATATATATATATATATATATATATATATATATATATATATATAATATAATGTATATATGTGTATATATAAATATATATATATATGTATATATATATATATACACATATATATATATACACACATATATATACACATAATTTTTTGAGTAGGGATACCTTAAAGTGGTGAAAGGGTTTGCGCAACGCCATGATCAGCAAAGCTGTACTAGTCAGGGCCACCCATACTAGGTTGGTTTGCTGTTAGCGATCAAACAAAAGTCTCCCACTATCACCAATCCGCACTGGCCAGCGTGGTGTTGAAAACTGGATAAACCTCAGAGATGAATTGACATGTCTGAGGTCTTTGCCCTGCAGTTGACAAGCAGCAGCTTCATTTGTGGTTGGTAGATATACATACACACAGACATATATATATACATACATATGTCCAAAATAACTTTTTTCCCTCAACTGTTCATTAGGTAACACATCAATACAAAAACCATCTTTCTTGTTGAAACCCAAACTATTCTGCTAGTAATCGTTCTGCAATCTGTCCTACTTTCTTAACAAAATTCTACCATACAAATAAACATAAGACAAAATCAAATAATATATACTTAATAACCTGTTTAAGCAAATATGACCTCAGCGAGAGAGAGAGAGAGAGAGAGAGAGAGAGAGAGAGAGAGAGAGAGAGAGAGAGAGAGAGAGAGAGAGAGAGAGAGAGTAAATACAGCGAATTAAATTCCAATTAAGCCGCGAGACTCGTTAGTGATCTGGAGATCTCTTGCGGATAATTGTGGGACATATAAGCTGCCAAGAAGACTTATAAAAGCCTGGTTTTAAGGAGAGGTAGGAGGGGGGGTGGGGGTGGAGGGGGCTTATTGAGCAACTATGTACGTCCTCATAATAACAGTCACATCATTCCTTTCTTCATTTAACACAGGAGTAAATCTAATAGGCTCCGAGTCTTATCTGCAGAGTTATCGGAACCCTGATTGCCATGGCGCAACTTTCCTTTGGCATACAGATAAGAGGTTCGCTTATTCTGATACTCACATCCGCGAACACTTTTCACAAGTAGATTTATACGCTTAAGCGTCTCCGTTCATGGCTTCATCAAGAATGTACATTCTTGTGAACGTAACAAAACAGCTATTCATTGAGTATTATATTCTTATAATGACGGATAAGTAGGTGATACATGGAAAGACAATTTTAGGCTTAAACATCTTTAAAAATGAATCAAATTTCACCTGGTCATTTTCTTTATAATCTCCACATTGTGGATTTCGTAAAAAAATATTGACTGATGCTAAAATTGATGAAAACTTTTAAAAGGTTTAGGATTTAAAGCTATATTACACTCAAGCTCTCTGTTTGTTATGCAAATCTATAATAATATATGGACAAAGAGAAGAATCTTATCAGGAAAATCTATGATAATCTGTAGATATCGACATCTTCCAGGTACAGTTGGACACAATATGATTGTAAGTGGTCAAGGACAGTGGCTCCTCAACATCCAAATCTCAGCATTGATAGTTTCTTTAACTCTGTATGACTCTTTTAAAATATTCGGTGCGACTCTCTACAGCAAATTTTCTTTTGAGAAATACATTAGGTCCGTATCATCTTCAATTGCAAAAACAAATTGGCTTATTGAGAAAATCTTTTAAGATTTTCGGTGATCAATCTATTCTGAAAAAGTGTTTTAATTTTTTGGTTCAACCTGGCTTCGAGTATTGTTCTTCTTCCTAGTCTTCAGCTGTTGGGTCTCATTTTAATTTGTTGGACAGTAACTTACGGTCTATTGGATTTCTTATTCCTGATCTAGATATTAATCTCTGGTACCGTCGTTCAATTAGTTCGCTATGCATATTGCATAAGATTTTTTGTAATTCTGATCATCCTTTACATTTAGATCTTCCCAGACAGTTCCGCCCTGTTCGTAATACTAGGCATGCAGTTAATTCTAATAGTCAGCCCTTCTCCATCACGAAGCTCAATACTACACAGTATTCTAGAAGTTTTATTCCAGCTGTGACCAAGTTGTGGAATGATCTTCCTGATCGGGTAGTTGAATAGGTAGAACTTCAAAGGTTCAAACTTCCAGCAAATGTTTTTGTGTTGAATAGGCTGACATAAGCCTTTTAATGATTTATATATAAAATATATTTTGATGTTACTGTTTTTAAAATATTCTATTCTAATTGTTCATTATTTCTCATATCGTTTATCAATTTCCTTATTTCCTTTCCTCACTGGGCTAATTTTCCCTGTTGGAGCCCCTGGGCTTATAGCATCTTGCTTTTCCAACTAGGGTTATAGCTTAGCTAGTAGCAATAATAATAATAGCATACATCACGCACAATAAGTGCACCATGTCACACCCTTACTTCGCGGAATGTAACCAAACAGATAGTGTAGGGTGAGATGCCAGAGGTGATGGGCGGGGCTAAACACAGGAACTTGCCGGGCAGTAAGGGTGTGTCTAGCAGCACTTCTTGAAAGCATAGTGTACCAGGATTCCCGGGTAAAACAATTGTATTTCTATAAGTTCTAGGGGAAAGCTTTTTCTCATGTTATGAATAGTATTCTCTTATCTGGTGTCCAGCAACTGATTCACTTCTGAAATGTTTGAAAAACTTCATTTATATTCAACTATTAATTAAAGTTTATAGTATTATCAAACACCGACGTTCGGTTAATTCACTGTGAATGCTTCATTATATTTTTCATGAATGTGACAAACTTATGCATTGAAAACTTCGTAAATTAAATTTCACGACGTAATACAAGAGACCTACCCATTTCATCTCGTCTTTCTTTTACGAGGTTTAATGCCATCGTTTTCTGAAAGTTTTATTTCAGACTTGATTATTGAAGGATCTTCCTCAGACTTTTTCAAGTTGACCAAACCAACAAACTAACAAACTTCATCGTTTAAGAGTATAGTTACAATGGCCAGGTTGTTTTCTCTTTTATTTACTGCCTATAGTATATCTATTTTTTTCTTATTAGGCTTATGACAATAATAACATCGACAATAATAATTCCCTAAAGTCAATCACGGGAAAATATGAATAAATAGGCCGCTTATAGGCCTTCGACAGGCCTTATCGTTAAGCAATGAAAAATATAAAGATCTCCGAAGTTAAAATACAATATATATATATATATATATATATATATATATATATATATATATATATATATATATCATTGCAATAAATTCAAAATGAACACACAGCCTATTATACGCACGTACATGCTGTCACTGCCAAATCAATCATTCGTCCAAGACAATAGCAGACAATGAAATTACATGCTTTCACCCAGTTGAGGAAATTCTTACCCACTAAATCACTCAATTTCATTTTTTTCCTTGCAGGATGTAAACAATGTACATATTTTGGATTATCTAGTATAAATTAAAACACAATCAAACGCTCGTCTTTCATCTTCCATAGTGATATTAAAGTTGAACTACAATCAAGAAATAAAATAAAAAAAAAAAAAAAAAAAAAACGATCCGTTAATCAAACAATGAGAGTTGAAAGAATCACAACTAAATTAAGCCGTGGGTATAAGAAAGGTCGTCTAGACACGAGTTCTGGTGCCCAAACTGGTAAAAAATGAAACATGTGGGAATATCTGACTTTAATGGAAGCAATTCAATATCCTACTTGTTACAAAGATACCGCAGCGCCACCGTGACCCAATCTTCAATTACATTCCTTTCACTTTCGCTTTTCATCAAAATACAATGCAGTATGTTCTCCTTCCTTGAACTTGTTTGCCATTTTTTATGGCTCATTCTTTGAAAAAACAAAAAATCATCGGGGCGGCGTCGGATGTTACAATATAAATTGCCTATTGTTTCCAGATCGTTATTAAAAAATTCTTCGCAAATGAAATATTTAATAACATAATTCGGGGAAATTGAATGGTACACTGAAATTTTTCAGTAATTGAATATTAAACTAACAATAATAAATTTCCATATAAATAAGTAGAAACTCGACAGACACCAACTACTAAATATCAAAATAAAGTACAAATTAAAATGGCGTATGAAAAGAAAACTCACAGTAAAATGAGGAAAAAATATAGAAAATAATTAAGATCATTGGCATAAAATTAAGCCTCTTATATTACATGCTAAATGTAATTACGATAACAATATTTATATCATAGAACCATTTAGAACTGGGAAAGCAATTATCCTTATAATTCCACAATCAGATTGTAGAGAGGTCTCGTTGTGACCTTAAAAATACTATTAATAAACAAACTTCTCAACTGCTGAAAATACTTTGAGCAGTTTAATCTGAAGAAAACGAAAACCAATCTTTTTTTATAATTACTGGTATTACTAACCCATACACCATTTTTACGACTATGTGCCTGTAGTGACATATGTGGAGCCTTGAAACGTTCGTTCCAATAACATGATCCTAATGTCTTGCCAACTTTGATGAATCTACTCTCAAAACTGTCAAAGTTGTTGCAAGTAATACCAAGGAGAGGTAAGAAAATTAAAGTTATTTGTTACAGGTTCTAAACTATCAATAAAAATGAATGATTAAACAATGCTCCACAATAATAGTTTTTTTTCAACATATTTTATTCATAGCTAAGAAGCAACTTAAGAACTGCCATTTACATGATATTTACCACATTTATCAATATTTTTTGCAAACATTTTGCACACTTATAAGCTTGCACGTACAATGTAAGACGAATAAACAGAGAGAGAGACATATATACCTCCATAAGCATGAACATGACTGTGATCTCCATCTTCTGTTTTCTAGAAAGCCATCCCTGATAGGGGAAATGGTTAAATGTTGAATATCTCCCCTATATAATAGGGAAAGCGTCTGATATATATATATATATATATATATATATATAGGTATATATATATATACGGTATATATCTTTCCGACACGCTCAGCGGCATTGCCATAAGTATAACTACTCAGTCTCTCCCTGTCCCTCAGGTAGTGAGGAAAGGAAGAAGTCCTATCCAGGTAAGAAGGGGTACACCACGAGGTACACTCGGAAACCACAATTTCTCACAAATCTGTATGTATTCATATGTATCTAAATATTTATCCATCATTTTTGAAGGGTCGTTACACTAGTATATCATGACAATAACGTAAAGCTTAATCCTCTCTCTCTCTCTCTCTCTCTCTCTCTCTCTCTCTCTCTCTCTTTTTTTTCTCACTAAACCAAACAATCATCTGCATACCGGAAGTTGAGGGTTTTTGAGAGAAGGGGCGAACCGAGATTGAACTTTTGGTTCGCGACTCGGCTGAAGTGAGATATGAAGGGAGAGGAAGGATGGCATTAAAGGTGTGGCTGTTTCATTAACAATTAAGATGTAATTATTGATATAAAAACAAACTTTTTTTTAACTGCAGGAGATGAGATGAAAAAGAAGGAGGCAGTGACCTCTATCTTGCTTCTTTTACTGAACACAATCATATACACACACACACACACACACACACACATATATATATATATATATATATATATATGTGTGTGTGTGTGTGTGTGTATATATATATAATATATTATATAATATATATATGTATATATATTAATATATATAATATTTTCATATGTAAATATGAGTATATGTATGTTTACATATACATGAAAGTATATACAGTATATAATATATGTATGTATCATATCTATATCTATCTATCTATCTATCTATCTATATATATACATATATATACACACATTTTATATATATATATATATATATATATATATATATATACATAAATATATATATATACATAAATATATATATATATATATATATATATATATATATATACTATATTATTACATATACATATACATACACACACAAACCTATCATATATGTCTATATGTTTTTTTTTTTTTTTGGTCATAATTCAACTACCGACCAAACTCAACTTCGATTAATCTCCCTTACAGAGGAACTGAAGTATGGCAAATATATTCGTCAAATACAATATAACTATGAACATTAAAAAAGAACAGAAACAACACCAGGAAGTAATAAACAAATACAAAATTATACATCGAGCAAATAAAAATTATTTTTCTAACTATTAAAAGAAAGATTTCTTGAATTGCGAGATGATGCATTAACTATTAAACAGGAATCTGCAATGTTCCTTTCAAGGTCCGTATGAACACGGCTGAGAGAGAGAGAGAGAGAGAGAGAGAGAGAGAGAGAGAGAGAGAGAGAGAAGAGAGGAGAGAGAGAGAGAATATATATGTATTATAAAGAGTATGGAAATAAAATGGTAAACAATATTATTTACATGGTTCTAAGTAAAAAAAAAACCATAAGGCTACATATTTACATTACTGATCTTCAGTTTTCCTTAATTCAAACAAATGGAAAAACAAGCAAGCAAACAAGAAAATCATTTTACGTACTTTAATCTATTCATTTCTACGACGGTAACTAACGTATGCCCTTTTAACGTATTTTTAACATATGCACTTTTAACATAAATTCTACGACGGTATCCAATATAAAAAAAAACAAACAACGTCACTTTTTTTACGAAGGGAATTTACAGAAAGAAAAATAATAAAAAAAAAAAAGCATTACATGAAGAATAATAAAAACTTAATGAGCTTAGTGAATAATAGAAGGTATGTCATCGAACAAAAAAAGAGGAAGGAAGCAAAGAACTCCGTTGTTGGCGGGTCGTCTTCCGACCCACCGCCACTACACCCCCCCCCCCCCACCCCGCCCCATGCGCCGTCCTTGAGGGTCGATCAAAGCGAAATTCCGTTACGAAAGCGCCTCCCGGAACGCGTAGGAATGTACCGTATCCTCCTCTTCCATGAGGAGCTAAACTGTAAAAGGACAGTTCCTATATCGTGGTGGCCGATGCGGTAACGTCCCTGACTGGTGAACGCCAGACTGGGGTTCGAGTCCCGCTCAAACTTGATAGTTACTTTAGTCACTGCAACCTCATCATCATTGTGAGCTAGGGACGGAGGTTGGGGGAAGCCTATAGGCCTATCTGCTGAGTCATCAGCAGCTATTGCCTGACCCTCCTTGGTCCTAGCTTGGACAAAGAGGGGGGGGGGGCTTGGGCGCTGATTATATATATATCTATATATAGATATATATATATATATATATATATATATATATATATATATATATACATATATATATATATATATATATATATATATATATATATATATACACACAGTATATATATATATACATATACATACATATATATATATATATATATATATATCGGTCTCTAGGGCATTGTCCTGCTTGATAGGGCAATGGCAATGTCCCTTGCCTCTGTCATTCATGAGCGGCCTTTAAATCTTTAATAGGCTATGTAAGGCGTATTCGAACATTGCCAGTCATGCATGTGAAAAAGACCCTGTAAGAATACGATGCTCATTCTCTTTCCAGATGCCACTCTAGTTTGCAGATAGAAACAGTAACCCTCTCTTTACAGATACGGTCATAAAAGAAAAGCACCTAAGCTTAACACTATATACGCAATGCAGCAAAATTATACCAATATCAGTAAGAAAATATCAGTTAGTTCTTTTGCTTGAGAGTACATTCGGGTACACTATACTATCTCATTTCTTTCCCTCTTTTATTTATTTGTTATAGTTTATATTTGAAGGATTTATTTCAATAGGTTGGTATTGTATTTTTAAATATTTCATTTTGAATTGTTCATTAATTCTCTTATAGTTTATTAATTTACTTGTCTCCTTTCCTCATTGGGCTATTTTTCCCTGTTAGAGCCCTTGGACTTACAGCATCCTGCTTTTCCAACTGGGGTTGTAGCTTAGCTAATAATAATAATAATAATAATAATAATAATAATAATAATAATAATAATAGCATTGCGGTCCATTCGTTGCTCTAAAAACTGACGCCTGGTAACCCTTCTATCCTTCAAATTGGCCGACAGAGGAAACGAGAAGGAATTAAGGCAACGCAAAACAAACTCGAATCGTGTCACGCTCACGAGCCATTTCCATCATTTCTTCGGTGGGTCGCGCCAGCCCCAAGGTGAGGGAATATTCGTAATAAGGGTAGTTTGCTATGAGTGATCACCGGATATACGTAATGTTTATGTTGTCGCAAGCACTTGACGGAATAACGGGGTCAAGGATGTCATCGCCGGTTTGGCGGACCCGAGAGGACGCTAGCTTGGCGCCACCGAATATAAGCCTTGATGATGAGGGTGTTCCCTCTCAATGATGGATCCTTCCAGTCAAAAAAAACCTCTCTCTCTCTCTCTCTCTCTCTCTCTCTCTCTCTCTCTCTCTCTCAGAGATAATGGAGTTTCCGCGGATGGACTAAAAAGTCTTTGAGACGTCCAAAATCCTTGTGACTCTCTCTCTCTCTCTCTCTCTCAAAGAGCAAATGGAGTTTCAGCGGATGGACTAGAAAGTCTTTGAGATATCCAAAATCCTTGTATATCTCTCTCTCTCTCTCTCTCTCTCTCTCTCTCTCTCTCTCTCTCTCTCTCTCTCTCCTCTCTCTCTCTCTCTCTCTCTCTCTAAGTTTTATCCATTCTCTCTGACCATGGTACTGAATGTGAAAAAAAAACTTACGAAAACAATAACTTTTATCCTGGTGTTTTCAAATTAACATGAACCCAACAATATAAAAAGATACTACGCCGGTAGTCGAGAATACCAGAAAATCAAGAGTAAAAGAAAAAACAATTATTGTATTAAATTAACGTTAAGACCATAGCAAGAAAATATATACCTTTATTTAAAGAAAATTAAAGTTTAAACCACACTTTCCCAACTATTCCCTACCATGGTTAATTAGCTAACTGTCCTTATTCTTCTTCCACCCACCTTTCCTATCAGCTAAAAAAATCAGCCCATTTTTTCAGGATAAAAAAATACTACACAGTTATTCAGGTTGGTATGTAATTTCCATATTTACAGTACGCCAAGACAAACATGACAGTTACAAAAGAAAAGAAGAATTTTTTGCTGTTGTGCATTTAAGAGAAAGGTCTGTCTGACAAGCTACTGCATTATCTTGTTTACTTTCATTAAGGGTATTCTCATTCAAGGTTCTACCAGACAGCAGCAACACCAAAAAACAAGGAAAATGTAAAGAGGGTCTACCGTAAATATATGTGTGTATTGCCACTA
>NC_090734.1:119987832-119992832 GCF_036898095.1 Palaemon carinicauda | reverse complement strand
TTTATTTTTCCTTGTTTCCTTTCCTCTCTGGGCTATTTTCCCTGTTGGAGCCCCTGGGCTTATAGCATTCTGCTTATCCAACTATGTTTGTAGCTTAGCAAGTAATAATAATAATAATAATAATAATAATAATAATAATAATAATAATAATAATATTAAACTGGCATTTTGTCATACCCTACAAGTGGCCAGATCTATATTTCACAGATCAGTGACCCCATGGGAAAACTCGGTGATACAGGAGATAGAGTTACACTCATAAACTGCTGTTATTGAGAGAGAGAGAGAGAGAGAGAGAGAGAGAGAGAGAGAGAGAGAATTTGTAACCCAATATAATCCTCATAAAGATGTTCGGGCCATGAAACTCCATCATAAGTTAGCACCTAAGAGCAGGAAGGGGAAGCTAAAGTCTGAATAGGATTAAGATATTTTCTTCCTCTTTCTTTTTTCTTTTATTTCTTGAGATGCGTCTTAACACACACACGAGTGTTGCCTTGGCATACGAAAAGAGGCTTAGTGTATTATTTTCGCACTTTTTTTTTACGAATTTTTCATTCATGTTTTTAAGACTTCCTCCGTATGTCATTCTCTTTTTATTCATTTTCTACGTTATATGTCAAATTACTTCTTTTTTATAATATAACATTTATATACATCTAAAAGCGTCATTCTCTCAAGGTTCTTCATATAAAATTAGATTCATAATACATATGCCATGAATTACATATAAGGCATATTCATATTTTCAAAATACAATTTTCTTCAAGTTTCAATATATGAAAAAAAAAAATATCCGCCAGAGTTTATTTACACCGATTTTTTTATAACGTAGAATATATAATAACATTTAAGGCTATCGGAAATATAAATTTACACCGTTTTTTTCAACCTGGAATATATAAAAACATTTAAGGCTATCGGAGATATAAATCAAGTCCCGCGGACTCATCCATAATATACATAACTTAACAACGTATAAATAACAATCCAAGATGTCGGCGCCTCTTTCCTTAAGGAGACGGCTTATTGTTTTCTATAACTGGGCATCGTTAGCACCTGCAGCCTTTCATTAAATTCACGTAAAGATTCGGTAATTGGTTTTTCCTTTCGCTAAAAGTGTTCCGTAATTGGCGGTCGTGGTGGCTTAACGAGGCTCTACGGGATAGTTTCAAAGCTCCAGTAGTAAAAGTTTGTTACCAACGTCGTTGGATTTCTTTATCTGATTCTATTACTTTTACGTGTTACGGTATATCTCATGAGGATGTGGAGTGGATTGGGTTTAAAAATTTGGGCCATATGGGCCAGCGCTGGGGCTTGGGAGGCCATTAAGCAACTGGGTGCAACCGTGGCCACTGTGAGTCTCATCTTGGTGGCCACGGTGCAACCATACAACTAAATGAAATCCTTGAAGTTACGATACGAAGTAGAAATTAAGATGAGAGTGAGAATAGAGGTAAAGCAATAGGCTAAATCAAATGAAAGGTTTATATTTAATTATATATGTAATTTTTCCCATCAAGCGACCTTAAAAACAATGTGTTATATCCAAGATCCAGTAAAGTGGAGTCCACAAAGAGATCTTAATTGCCAATCAATCAATTAGGGAATCCAATGTTTAAATTTTTAAAAGTTGAAAAACATAAAAAATTATTTAGAAATAATCATCTATGTATCTTTCAACCAAATTATTCCAGTGTTAATTTTCCCTTCATCAAAATGGCACTAACTTCAATTTGAACTGACTTTTCGCGCCTGGACACTTGGCATGAATAGCATCTTTCTTTTCTTCTTAACGCTTGACTATGGAATGGTGGATATCTTTATTTAACTGCTTATTTCACTCTTATATCTCCTAAACGAAAAGATTAAGCCTCAATCCTTGTTGACATTTTCGTGCCATAAAAATTAGGTGCAAATCCTTCAAATAATTCATTGTTCTTCTTCCCGGTAGAGCTTAGTCAAAGTGTGACTAAAAGATGGGGGAGGAGCAGAGATGGTAATAATGGCGACGTCATATCCCAAACGAGATACTATGACAAAATGCCACGTGTCATGTGATACCCAAATCACTTTCTCAACATGCAATATGCCAATGACATCATCATCGTTATCATCTGATATTTAATTCGCCATCTTGCGACCCGAAGACAATAACACGTGTCGAGACAATTGGATGAATGTCAAAACAGAATTCTGGGGACATTTTCGACCGGAGCCATGTCTAAGAATTAAACTTGTTCTGAATATCGGTGTTGTGGCAGAATATTTATAGTATTTTTTCTTAATTTGCTTTTTTTTTTTTTTTTTTTACCATTCACATCCTTAACCTAGAGTGGACTAAATTATATATGACACAAAGTGACAGACTGCATATCGTCAGACATGGTCAACAAAAATATATTCAACTATACAGGCACACAAGTAGTGTGATTTAATCGACATTTCCCTCTTCAATCTGAACCATCAACAATTCTTCTGTACAATTTAATACAAAACGATTGCAGAACAATACTGCAATTTATTTCTCGCTCAGTGACTTGGTAAAACAATCCACAGTTTCTACGACATAATCATTCATAAAATTTAAATCTAATACGAATGAACTGTTGAAGAAACTGGTATGTAAATGAGTCTCCGATCTTGCTTTTCCTTTGAGCAAAATTTCAGCCACACTCTTGACCTTGACTTTTGACCCAATCACTCCTAAATCACAAGATAGGCAATTGAATTGTGTACATGTTGGCACTAGTTTCATGCAAATCGAATAAAAATTGACCACGATATAGCAAAAAGACTTTTTTTTTTTTTTTTTTTTTACATTTTCTTGACATTTGACCCAATCCTTTGAGCAAAATTTCAGCCACACTCGTGACCTGGTCCTTTGACCAAATAACTCCTAAATCACAACTTAAGCAATTGAATTATGTCCATTTTGGGATTAGTTTCATGCATATCGGATAAAAATTGACCACGATATAGCAAAAAGCCTCTTTCTTTTACTTTTTCTTGACCTTTGATCCAATTACTCCTAAATTTTAATAAAATTGTCCTTGGAGCATGGCTAATCATTTCACCAAATTTCATGAGATTCGATCTTATAGCTTTTGAGTTATGCGAATCACAACCAAACAAACATAAATAAACTAGAACGGGCACTCGGTAGAGCGCATACCTTCGCCTATATCATGTTGTATATCACAAGATCGACAATTGAATTATGCACATTTTGACACTAGTTTCATGCAAATCAGATAAAAATTGCCACGATAAAGCAAAAAGATAATTTTACTTTTTCGTGACCTATTCCTTGACTTTTGACATAATCACTCCCAAATTCTAATCAAACTGCCATTGGATCATGGCCAACCATCCCACCAAATTTCATTATTGGGTCAAATAGTTTTTGAGTTATGCGAATTACGAACACAGACAGACATAGAAACAAATAAATATACTTCGTCTATCCAAACATAACCTTCTGGTAAATGTATGATTCTAGTTGTTAACAGCCCAGTTTTGCCGTCTACTTGTGTACTTCCATTTAACAACGAAACAATTTGTCGTTAACATCGCAGTAGACAACCAACCCAGCAACAAAAGTTAAACCTCTAGAAATTAGATTCTTTAGTGTTGAACCCCCTATAAATTATGCTCATGATATAACTGGACGATCAATTCCACTCTAGTTGAGAGGTAAAATCTGCGTCGTGAAGTACGTACTTATATGGTTCAAAGAACAAGACAGATGGTTGGGTCAACTGTGGAGGCAATTGTGATGATTGATTGATTGATTGAAAGTTTACAAGATTTGCTGGTAAGAGGATATATAACCGTGGGATACAACTAATGGGGAATCGTGCCCCAGATTAAACGAATAGTGAACACACCACTGTTAATCAGCGGCGGCATCACAGATACAAACTATGGAACGCACTCTATTCTTCTTCGTTCAAGGGTTTAACTACAGTAATGCACTGTAGTTGTCCAGTGGCTACTTTCTTCTTGGTAAGGGTACAAAAGACTCTTTAGCCTTGTTAAGCAACTCTTCTGGGAGAAACTTTCCTCTTGGTAAGGGTACAAGAGACTCTAGCATTGTTAAGCAGCTCTTCTAGGAAAATGACATTCCAAAATCAAACCATTGTTCTCTAGTCTTTAGGTAGCGCCATAGCCTCTGTACGATGATCTTCCTCTGTCTTGGGGTCAAGTGCTCTTGCTTGCGGGTAAACTCTGGCACACTATTCTATTTTATTTCTCTTCCTCTGTTTTGTAAAAGTTTTTATAGTTTATAGCCTATATGGAACTTTTATTTTAATGGTGTTAATGTTCTTAAATTATTTAATTTTAATTGATCATTACTTCTCTTGTAGATTCCTTATTTCCTTTCCTCACTGGGCTATTTTCCCTGTTGGAGACCTTGGACTTATAACATCTTGCTTTTCCAACTAGGGTTGTTGATTGGCTAGTAATAATAATAACTGAACGATCATGGTTGGATGCAAGAATCAAAATATCACGGAATATGAAAGGTACCACTAAATAACTGCTCCAGTCATATCTTGATGAATAGTGTTTAAGAATTATTAAAAAAATATCTAGAATTATATTCAGACTTTTTAATGATATTAGAGAGATCTGTCGTTACATGACTAACTGATTTTACTTGTATTCTACCCTTATTTTAATCATTTACAAAACATTATTCATGTAAATTATTTTATTAATTCTTAAATAAAGTTTTTACTGGTCTTTTTCTTTAACCTAGATCACATGTCAGAAATAGCAGATCAATGGAATATATTAATAGATCTAGAAGATCACATGTCAGAATTAGCAGATCAATGGAATAGATTAATAGATCTAGAAGATCACATGTCAGAATTAGCAGATCAATGGAATAGATTAATAGATCTAGAAGATCACATGTCAGAATTAGCAGATCAATGGAATAGATTAATAAATCTAAAAGATCACATGTCAGAAATAGCAGATCAATGGCATAG
>NC_090734.1:119970332-119982832 GCF_036898095.1 Palaemon carinicauda | reverse complement strand
ACCGTTTCTTAACAACTCACCCAGGCAATAACCTCTCCGTGGTTGTAGTAAAAACGACGTTCGCCTGGCCCTAATTATAAGGCAAATCCTCATTAAAGATTTATGCGTTTGCCACAAAATATTTGAGAGTTACGGGAAAATAACCAAATTCCGTAGTAATTTTGGAAAATATCCGTTAGAATTACGGGAAAATATTTTCCGTAAGTCCGGTACACAACAGCGGTAAAATATGTCATCCACGTATCAATGCAGGCCTTCCCATCAACTCTCTCTCTCTCTCTCTCTCTCTCTCTCTCTCTCTCTCTCTCTCTCTCTCTCTCTCTCTCTAACACGTAAAATAATTATAATCAGACGTTGAAATCCGAGAAATCGTGATGTCAAAAATATCGAAGATATAACCAATAAAAGGAAAAGAACAATGACGAAAAAATTATTAATATACCGGTATTTAAAAAGATAAATAAAAAGATAAATAAATAAAACCGTGTACGAAAGAGAACATAAAAACGAAAATGAATTTCCAACGAATATAACAGTAAGACAAAGGCAACATCAGCGGCATTTTTCTGTTTAGACAAATCCATGACAAGACAGCTTTATCACTAAACCGTTGGCTGTTCCATATGCAAGACCGCTTCCAAAAGGTTAATGCGAGGTCGCAGCGGGTTAAGTCGGTTAAGTGGTTTCAAGGATAACGATTCCTCCTGATAGCCAACAGATGGCAGCACCTGAGCGATCGCTAGCTACACCGGTTGTCGTCTGCGCTACTTCCCGCTAGATCATTTGATAAAGTTTAATTTAATTAAGGCCAAGTCTTTTCTTATTTGCTTTCTGAATCCACCCGTTCTTGATAAATAATGTGTTATTAATCAGAGGAAATATAGTTTATTTAAATGAGCAGAAATGGCATAAGCAACATAAGTAACCAAACCTTTTTTTTTTTTTACTTTGAGGTGCACAATCAACTGTGCACTTCGTATACAAAAATTTACTTTTATCACATAAAGATGCAGAAATAACCCAGAGATTCCTATTAACATTACGAAGCTTGAGGTTTTCAGGATCCACTAATCAACCCGTGAAAGTAAGTGGTCAAGGTCAGAGAAAGGTATAGGATACGATCTATGAAACCATAATATATGTCCCGAACTTTCCGTTTACGGGCTGCCCTAGTGCAAGAGCCCGTCTCTTGCTATAGGCAAAGCGTTCTTATAAGAACGAACTTTTCAGGAATCGTCAAAATCATTTAATTCCATCGTTTTAATTATTTAACCAAATTACTATATTTTTTTTTCATTCGTACAACGCAGTTGTTGCAGATTCTCAAGTCGAGGCAGTAAAGCAAACTTAGAATCTCGTATAAACTGAAAATAGATAAATGGTGTGTACTGACTGGCTGGTAAGAAAATCCAGAGGGTATGTCGCATATAACTAATAAACTTCCGTTCATTAACTTCTATCACAATTCAATAATAATAATAATAATAATAATAATAATAATAATAATAATAATAATAATAATAATAATAATGACAATGACAATAAAAATAATAATAATAATAATAATAATTATTATTATTATTATTATTATTATTATTATTATTATTATTTCATAATCAGGTTAGAGTTACTGTACAATGCAAGTGCTCAAACTGTTCTGATCCTGCTCAGAAGTTCAAGCTTCATTATTCTAAAATATTTCCAACCACAGAGGGTTGAAATTTGCACACAATGGGATTTCCAAAATGAAAATATGTGGTGGCATCGCTCCTTTCAATTTTTTTTTTTTCAGAATCTATGATAATTCGAATAAAAAAATCAACGTGAAATAATTCCAATACATATTATACAAGAACTAATGCCATAATACTATTCTTCGATAAGCATGTACGTTAAAAATTAAATTAAGGTATGATTTTTGGGCTGACAAGGTCATTTCTCTCTCTCTCTCTCTCTCTCTCTCTCTCTCTCTCTCTCTCTCTCTCTCTCTCTCTCTCTCTCTCTCTCTCTCAGGAGGCTGCACATGTATGAGGTCATGACTTAAGAGCCTTATTACATCTAAACGAGACGTCTGTCACAACAATGAAAGGAACAAATTTAATATCCCCTCGACGTCCCTACCACAAAAACGGTCTCTCTCTCTCTCTCTCTCTCTCTCTCTCTCTCTCTCTCTCTCTCTCTCTCTCTCTCTCTCTCTCTCTCCACGAACCCTTCCCCTTGAAAAAAAATAATCAAATGTTTCTTCTTAGACAAAACAACAGCAAATTACAGTTTTATAATATATTCTACAATGTCGTCCTCCGGAGACTGAAGGTTGACTGTGCAAGCATAACAGAAACAAGAGTTAATTCTTGAATTTAATTGTTATGCTAAGGGAGTTATTAGAAAATGAACCATTGCATCAGTCATTGTTTTTATTATTCTTTTACTCCCTAAGCAGATGTTATTATAAAACTCAGGTTTCGTCTGTTGCGGTGTAATAATTATATCCCCGTATTAAATTTGTATTCACCAGTCTCTTTTTGTCGGAGAGAGAGAGAGAGAGAGAGAGAGAGAGAGAGAGAGAGAGAGAGAGAGAGAGAGAGAGAGAGGGGGGGGGGGGGTTATTCTAAATACACATCTAGACATGATGCTTTGATGAATTAGCAGAAACAAAAATAATCTTCTGGCAGATCTACAAAACTTCGAAGACAAACTACATTTTCAAGACTTGATAAATTACGCTTCATCTCCTCCCTCCCTCCCTCCCTCTCTCTCTCTCTCTCTCTCTCTCTCTCTCTCTCTCTCTCTCTCTCTCTCTCTCGACGACCCGAGGAGTCGCAGCAGCTGTTTGCCGAGTTTTTATTCCGGCGACAACTCTCAACAAGTGGCACTCCCCACGTCTCATTCTTACATTCTCCCTGGCGCAGTAGAAGGGGGCGAGACCCTTCTCGGCACTGATGCTACTCTCAGTTTGATTAAACTCTCTCGTTTGTCTACGTGACTTCTGACGTCTGAAGGAGTCTTGGGGTGTGGTCACGTCTAAAGGAGTCTTGACATGTTATGATAAGTAAGTGTTGACATTTTATGGTATGTACAGGAATCCTGACATGTTATGATAAGTAAAGGAATATTGCCATTGTCTGAAACGTAAAGGAGTCCTGAGATGTTATCATAAGTTAAGAAATATTAACAATTACTGGTATGTAAAGGAGTCCTGACATTTTCCGAAATATAAAGGAGTCCTGACATGTTCTGATATCTATTTAAAGGAATACTGAGATTTTCTGGTATGTAAAGTCCTAATATGTTCTGATATCTAAAGAAGTATTTATATTTTCTTTCATGAAATGGAGTCCTGGCATGTTCTGATATCTAGCTAAAGGAGTATTGACATTTTCTGGCATGTAAAGGAGTTCAGAAATGTTTTGATACTCATTGAAGTCCTGATATGTTCTAAAATACCTTAAGAAGTCCTCATATCAAAAGGATTTCTTATATGTTATGATATCTAAAGAAATTTGGGTATGTTCTAAAACTTCTTAGAGAGTCCTGACATATATTAGAAATTCAGACATTACCTAGGAGTGATGGTATTAATCCAACTTCTTCTATACATTAGAAATCCTGGCACCTTATATCTTGGAAGTCTAGGCATCTTTCAGGGGTTATAGTCCATTTCTTTTAGCGATGCATATTTGCACCGACTCGCGGCGGTGCCCTTTTAGCTCGGGAAAGTTTCCGGATCGCTGATTGGTTGGACAAGATAATTCTAACCAATCAGCAATCAGGAAACTTTTCCGAGCGAAAAGGGGCACCGCCGCGAGTCGGTGCAAATATGCATCGCCTAAAAGAAATGGACTATAGGTATATTCTGACACAGATGGAGTCTTTATATTTGCCAAATTTGGATTCTGATAGACTCAAACTTCTTAGTCAACCATACATCAGACCAGTAAAGTCCTGACATCACCTAACAAGGTAGAAGTTCTGACGTCTGAGGAGCTTCACTTCCTTCTTTTAAAAAAGCTTTCTAATTTTCTAGCTGATAGGGAAGTTGGGGCTGAACAAGAGTGAGGGACAGTTAGCTAACTAACCATGGTAAGGAATAGTTTGGAGAGTAAGTATTAGTAGGTATATTATTTTTGTTATGGCCCTAAATCTAATTTAATATGAAAATTGCTTGTTTTTCTTTTTACTTCTTGATTTCTAGCATCCTTGGCTACCGACGTAGTACCTTTTGATGCTGAGGTTGATCCTTGTGGTTGATTGATTGATTTATGAAATTTTTGGCCCGAAGCCAAGCGCCCAGAGCCGCAAGGCCATACAGCGTGTAATATATCTCAGTATAAAATACTAATATATAAATTAAAGTAAAATATAAAATTAAATCAAATCTATAAAAAAGATTAAAAACTTAAAACCACAATAAAATCATAAAGTTAATCCTTGTGGATTTTGCATAATGAGAGAGTTGGAGAGACCTTGGGGCTTTGTAGTGAGGCTTGTATTAATCCTATTGATTGATGTTTTTTTTGCGTGGTTCTTATAATCTCCTGATGGAGGATTTGCCGAGTTTGATTCCGAATTAAGTTCATTTCCTGGTATGAAGACTTCATCTGATGCGTCGTCTTTAAATTAAAAAATAGAAAGTTGTCTGACTTTCTTCCCCTCTCTCACAGGATGTAACAGTCTATGATTGTGTCCTCTCACGATAATTAATCAGCAATTAATCCTTTTGAAAAGTAAGCTTCATGATGAAACCATTTCGTGAAATGCAAAAAAAAAAAAAAAAAAAAAAAAAAAAAAATGACAAAGCAAAAATTCCAGAGCTGAACGAAGAACTATGTTATTGTTGAAAATATTCAAACGTTTCAATGAGATTTGAACAAAAAATTACTTCCTTAGCTTCTAAAATATTTTTTTTTTCTCTTAATACCACAAAAAAAACGTATTGCCCCTTAATACCAACTGATTAAAAAATTGAGGACTATTCACCTTTAATTTATTAACTATGGTTTTGTCCTCTTGAGTGTGATGTTGGAGAAGAAAAGGAAGCAGGGAAGAAGAGGTGGATTTTATGGAAATTATTGTTGTTAAAGATAAATGAAAAAAAAAATGGAACAAGTGTATCATTAACGATTAATTATGAAGAAATTTAATAAAAAACAGTTTTGCTTTACTTGAGCTTTATAAATAAATCTTTTACAATGCATATCATACATTTTCTGGAACTTCAAAAATAGCCTTCCTAAACTTTAGATGAATTAACGATATATATATATATATATATATATATACTGTATATATATATATATATAATATATATATATATATATATTACATATATATACATATATATACATATATGTATATACACACACAAAACATATATATATATATATATATATATATATATATATATAATATACACGTCTGTGTGTATGTGTGTGCACGAAGCGCGCGTGAATATGCCGTTGGCTTTGATAAAACCAAACGAAATGAAAGGACATGGAGAGCTCCATTCACTTACCGCCTCAAAATAATAAAAAAAGGTAAGAACTGCGGTCAGCAGACAGCAGTCCACAACATGTTAGCATTTTTGGTATCTTCTTTCAGCCTTGAGGAGAGAGAGAGAGAGGAGAGAGAGAGAGAGAGAGAGAGAGAGAGGAGAGAGAGAGAGAGAGAGAGAGAGAGAGAGAGAGAGAGAGAGAGAGAGAGAGAGAAGTACCTGTTGAAATCAATGCTTGCATATAATCAGTAGATAGGTTCGAGTGGCTAGGACAAATGTCCTATTAGTGAGGGATCCAAGTACGTCCGCTAAGCCCATGAATTATGTTTGTGGTATTTAGACGACTGCAGTGTTGTAGATAGCTTGCAAAGAGTTATATGGTAGCAACCTCCTTCTCCAATAGGTATATATGAATAAATATATATACCTTCTCTAATGTGTGTATGTATATGTATATATATATATACATATATATATTATATATATAAATATATATATATATATATATATATATAATATATATATATATATACACACACACACACATATATATATATATATATATATATATATATATATATATATATTGAGAGAGAGAGAGAGAGAGAGAGAGAGAGAGGAGAGAGAGAGAGAGAGAGAGAGAGGAGAGAGAGAGAGGAGAGAGAGAGAGAGAGAGAGAGAGAAATTGTATGTGTACGTGTTTCAACTACCAAGTAACATCCTAAGAACTGTCGAGCATTCCTATGCTTTGTTTTGGATATTTTTTATTTAATCTTGATCGCTGTGCATAAAAGAAACACCCCCCCCCCCCCACCCCTTCTCTTCGCAAAACCTTCCCCCCCCTCCCCCTTCCCTCTCTGCAATGCCACTACCCCCAACCCAACCATTTGAAACTAATCCCGAGGTCAGATGAACTTTGTGAACCATGAGAAAAGAGATGGTGACGTCGGCTAAACTGGTCTCCCATACTCGTTGGCACTGACGGTGAAAGTGATGCGCGGTTGGTTCACTTATTTGTTTGTTATTATTATTATTATTATTATTATTATTATTATTATTATTATTATTATTATCAAAAGCCCAGCTATAATTGTATTTGGTAAATGTGAATTCTATAATTCAAAGTGGCACAATAAAACAAGAAGGCCAAATACATAAAGGAAACTGAGAAGAAACGAATAAACTATAGAGGAGAAATAAAGGATATCTGATAGGCTAGATACCACCACATAGTATTCCTCTCTGGTTACGGCTCATTTTTTTCTTTGCCTACACACACATCGAATAGTCTAGCCTATTTTTTCCCACATTCTCCTTGTCCTCATACACCTGACAGCATTAAAATATCTGAAAAATTCTTCTTTACTCAAAGGGTTAACTACTGCACTGTAATTGTTCAGTGGCTACTTCCCTTTTGGTAAGGGTAGGGGAGACTCTTTAGCTATGGTAAGCAGCTCTTCTAGGAGAGGGACACTCCAAAATCAAACCATTGTTCTCTAGTATTGGGTAGTGCCATGGCCTCGGTACAATGGTCTTCCACTGTCTTGCGGTAGAGTTCTCTTGCTTGAGGGTACACTCAGGCACACTATTCTCTCTGTTTCCTTTCCTCACTGGGCTATTTTCCTTGTTAAGCCCTTGGGCATAATTATAGCATCCTGCTTTTCCAACTATAGTTTTAGCTTAACTGATAATAATAATAATAATAATAATAATAATAATAATAATAATAATAATAATAATAATATCATTCATCTATGTAAACAAATACCTATCTTTAGGCACATGCAAATAGAGATGGGCTTAAAAACATTTCCATACCCAAACAATTATACCCGAAAAATTAGTTTTGAATATAAAGTCAGCGATGTATTTATATAAAAAAAAAAATAACCACAAACAGAATGGTTTTTATGTATGAGATAATGGCTAAAGGTATAAATTGAGACGTCAGCAAGACACATTGATCATTTCAACCCTGAAAAAGCACAAATTTAAGTATGTATACCGACGATAATAGATTCAGTAATTAAAATTACAAATTAAATTTCAATAAGTCTTATGTAAAACTAAGATAAATCATTCATTTACATAAAACTCTTCAATTTCTTATTCCTGATTTAGATATTAATCTCTGGCACCGTCGTTCATTTAGTTCATTATGCATGTTGCATAAAATTTCTTATAATTCTTGATCATCCTTTACATTCAGATCTTCCCGGACAGTTCCACCTTGTTCGTAATACTACGCATGCAGTTAATTCTAATAGTCAGGCCTTCTCCATCATGAGGCTCAATACTACACAGTACTCTAGAAGTTTTATTCCAGCAGTTGTGGAATGATCTTACTAATCGAGTGGTTGAATCAGTAGAACTTCAAAAGTTCAAACTTGTAGTAAATGCTTTTATGCCGAACAGGCTGACATAAATCTTTTTATAGTTTATATATGAAATATCTGTTTTAATGTTGTTAATCATTCTAAAATATCTTATTTTAATAGTTTATTACTTCTTATATCGTTTATTTATTTCCTTATTTCCTTTCCTCACTGGGCTATTTTTTCCTGTTGGAGCCCTTGGGCTTATACCCTCTTGCTTTTCCAACTAGGGTTGTAGCTTAGCTAGTAATAATAATAATAATAATAATAATAATTTTCTATTTAAACAAGATTGTATTGATATTTGAATTTTGCTTTCATATAAAAACCGGCTTGAAATGAAATAAAAAATTATGGTAGTAATCACTGTGGCAACTTATAACTTCATTCTTTAAACATTTTCACTTTGCAGGATTCTACAATAGATTTCTAGTGTAAATGAGAGAGAAAGAGAGAGAGAGAGAGAGAGAGAGAGAGAGAGAGAGAGAGAGAGAGAGAGAGAGAGAATCTAATATCGAAATTTTCAACTGAACTTTATTATATCTACACAAGCGAACACACAATATCACACACACACAAACAAACTCATACACATACACACACACACACACACATATATATATTATATATATATATATATATATATATATATATACATCCATATATATATTATATATATATATATATATATTATATATATATATATATATATATTATATATATATATATATATATATATATATATATATATTATATATATTTTATATATATATATATATATATATATATATATATATATATATATATATATATATATACATATATACAGTTGCATACATATATACTTACGTGAGCACACACTCAAATACATACATACATATATATATATATATATATATATATATATATATATATATATATATATATATATATATATATATATATATATATATATATATACATATATTCTTTTTATCTATCTATTTACGAAACAACACAATTGTATAACCAAAAAACCTTTAAAGCTAATGATGTGAAAAACATGATGGTCTATTCTACCAAAAATAGGTCTGCTATTCTTGAACGAGTTTTAACGAAATACCTCACAATAACTGTGACCACTAATTGCATCAGGTCTTGGCCTTGAGGAAGGCGACTGACTCACCACCCAAAAACAAAAGCTAAAGAAAACAAAAACAAAAATAAACCAATCTACATCCAATCACAAATACATGTTATCACCGATACCAGCTAATACTAGAATCGCAAACAAGAAGATATCTACGAATCAAGTTATCACAAACGGTAAGTCACCGTGAATGGATGTTATCGCAAGCAGCTTAATACAAGCCTTATTACAGAGGACCCAACCCCTCCCCGCCAGGTCTCTCTAACACTCCCATTTTGCAAAATACACAAGGATTGGACCCAGTATAAAAAAATACTACGCAGACAGCCAAGCATACTAGAATACAGAAAGTTAAAGAAAAATAAGCAATTATTGTTTTAACTTCGAGATAAAGAAGTGTACCTTTGTGTAAATAAAATTATGGTTAATATCACACTTTATATCACTCTTTCTAATATTTAATTTACCAAACTATTTTCTACCATGGTCGGTTAGCTAACTGTCCTCACTGTTCTTTCGCCCACCTTTCCCATTTAAAACAAAATCTAACCAGTTCCGTACAAACAAAGAGGACTCTTCCAAGGATATAAGATGCCCACCAAGGAAAGGTGAAAGGAAAACACGACTTTACGGTAAAAACAAGTATTCCCTCCCGGTGTTTTTTTTTTTTTTTTTTTTTTCATCCTTGTGTCCTTCCTTGACATAACGGCAAGTAGGAAGAAGGGAGAAGAGACGATGATTATCTTCTTGGCGAGAAAAAGAAGCGACGGAAGTTGGATGCAAGAAAACACCAAGTGTTCAAGACGGTTGAGGCAGAGCCAAGCAGGTGGGGTTTATCTTGTTCCTGTGGAGGAATTTTATCAGAAGTCGTATACACTTTTCAATTATTCATGAAGAATTCTTGGTTTCAATAAGAAAAAGTGAGATGCACATGTGGAGTTCACATTAACAATATGGCATTTGTGAAATGCCAGCAAGCAGCAATTCTTTTCATGTTGAACAGGCTGACATAAGTCTCCTTTTTTAGTTTATATATGAAAGATCTATAGCTTCCTACGTTTCCGACTAAGGTTTTAGCTTAGCTAATAATGATAATAATAATAATAGTAGTAGTAGTAGTAGTTGGAAAAAACAGTGCTACGAGCCTAGGGACCTAAAGTTGAAAGTAACCCGTATGGAAACAGAATCACAAGTAAATAATAAATGGTACGAAAAAAAAAAAAAATAAGATAACATTGAAAAGAGACATACATAAATCAATACCTATCGTATCGAAAAATAACCAAAACGTAATCAGTAAGATGTGTGCTTGAAGAGAACTTGTTTAAACCTGAGCTAAAACGACTAGGGGATGATCTTGATTTCACTAGTTACCATTAACTCACATCACGAAGTATATCTATAGCGAAACAGCGTGGCTTTGATCTGGGGGAGGGTTTGGAGGCGATTCATAAAAAATCGTAAGCCATTAAAAACAAATTAAATACCTTCCAAGTCTCTCCGCGTCTCCCATTTTGCAAAATCAACAAGGATCATTTTCAGTCAGAGAAAATACTGCGCAAGTAGCCAAGAGTGCCAGAAAACAAAAATTAAAAGAAAAATAAGAAATTATTTTATGCTAACTTTAAAATCATAAGAAAAATGTATCTTTATAAAAATAAAATTGGGGTCATACCACACTTTATACCACTTTAACTAATACTTGACTTTAGAAAACTATTCCCTACCATAGTTAGTAAGATAACTGTCCTCACTCTTCTTTCACCCTTCTTTCCTATTAGCTAAATATGTAGTTTGTTTTATTATCTAAACGGTAGCAGACCACATGGATTCCAGTGGAAGTATTAAGGTACTACAGCTTGGGAAAATCTCCTTTACTTGGATAGTGATAAATGATATAAATAAATAGGGGTTGATTGATGGGACTTACGTCATACGGCCCAGTGCTGGAGCCTGGGAGCCCATTCAATAACGCAAACCAACGGGGAAAAACTCCCCAGTAGCATCATAAAGTAAAACTTATGAGAGGATGGACAGCAAAATGGTCGAAACGAAACCGGAACAATATTTTAGTAGAAGGCTGAAAAGTAGGTGCAGGTAAGGTTTGTTGGGAAGCTGTAAATACTCTTCAGTGGTAGCGGATGTGGTAATGGCCTTGCCTGGTGATTGTCAGACTGGGGTTCGAGTCCTGCTCAAACTCACCATTCTTATGAGCTAAGGATGGGGGATATGGGGAAGCCTATATGTCACAACAGCCATAACCTGGCCCTCCTTGGTCCTAGCTTGGATGGAGAGGGGGCTTGGGTGCTGATCATACGTATATATGGTTATTTTCTAGGGCATTGCCCTGCTTGATAGGGCTATGCCTCTGCCATTCATGAGCGGCTTTTAAACCTTTAAAACCTGCAGTGCTCCGCAAGAAGCGCACTGGCATCACTACCCAACCAACATGTGGTTACGTCATTACAACGGTAATTCACTGCAGAAGGAAGGGCGTTTCATGTAATTTCAACATTTAATGTCAAAAGACACTGAATAAAACATTTCTATATTATGCTAAAAAATTATGAAATGTACAGTATTTACGCGTTATGTCCTTGAAACCAACCTGTGCAAGAAGGCCGACGCCATTTCCAACTCCAAAATTAATCTTCAAGGATAGAAACCTGTCTTGTGTTGCTCAGATTGACTCTAATGTAAACAAGACTCGGTACAACACCCGCTGACAAACATCTTACCTGCAATGGAGAATAAATTATGTTGTAATGAAAAGTAATTGACACGTAAATACAAAGATCATTAAATCATTATTCTATATTATCACTAAAAAATGTTCACAATATAAATTAATTTATTTGAATAATGGCTTATGAAATACAGATAAAAGTAGCATGAATTGTTTAGTTTTCTTTTGAAATATGATCGAAACTCCTTTTTTTTTATTGAAAATGCTACAGATAACTTTGGCCTAATCATCGGAATATTTTTCTGACACATTTATTTATTTGACGTAAATACAAAAATCATTAAATCATTACTTTATATTTTCAGTAACAAATGTTCACATTATACAAAATTTATTTATTTGAATAATGGCTTAGGAAACACAAATAAATGTAGCATGAATTATCTACTCTTCTTTTGAAACAATCAAATTTACGCTTTTTTTTTTTAAACGAAAATACTACTGGTAACTGATCTAATCATCTGAATATTTTCTGACACATTTATTTATTTGACGCAGCTAAATAAAATGTAGCAAATACAGAAGGTCCTCGTGAATCTAAGATATTGTATAACAGCTCTTATACTGTAATAGAATAAAGAAATACTGCGATAAAACAATATTATATCATTTATTACAATAAATAAAATGATATTTGCAGTAACCTGATATCTATTTCATATGAAACGGGACTGTTTGCTAACTTTTGTAGCTGGAAATAGGATGCATGGGCTTTACATCTTTGTTGTCTGGTTGTCCTGTATTTCCTTCGCACCACCT
>NC_090734.1:119932832-119957832 GCF_036898095.1 Palaemon carinicauda | reverse complement strand
GTTAAAAAAGGTTGGACAGCAAGATGGAAGAAAGGAAACATGAACCGAAGCCAATCAGAAAGTCAAAAAAGCTGGTGTAGCTAATGGTGTGTATATATATGTATGTATGTATGTATGTATATATATATATATATATATATATATATATATATATATATATATATGTGTGTGTATATATATAGTGTATATATATAATATATATATATATATATATATATATATATATATATATATATATATATATATATATATATATATCTCCTGAACATGACAGGATATATATATATATATATATATATATATATATATATATATTATATATATATATGTATATATATATATATATATATATAGCCAGATACTTGCTCTTTAATTATGAAGGGATGTGTACAATGCAGAGGTAAAAATAACCTTACTTAAAATGATCTTTACTTATACAACATCAAAATATTTTCGAAATCTTCTATTCCTTTACAAATAGAATCCTCACAATATAAAGACAATGGATGGAGATATATTTCTCATAAACATTTGGAAGAAAGCTAACGAAGAATACTTAAATTCACTCCAATTCTTTCTCTATGATTTTAATGCCAGAGAAATTTAATTCTGATACCTACGTGCTTGACTATGGAATTATGGACAAGATTGATTGCTTGTATGAAAAAAAGCAATTGTATCATCGATCGTTGTTTAAATCAAATTTGCATATGATTGTTCATTCTAAACACAGAGAAGTCATTATTAGAATATCTATGAATAAAAAAATTTCCGTCTATGACCTCGATATACTATTCTGAAAAATAGGCTTGTTATGAACAGTATCCTTGAGATGCAAATTCAAGATTGCAACCTTAATAAAATCATTATTAAAAGGATTCTAAATTATAAATATTTTACAATGAAAATCATTGAGTAATGATAAGCCTCATTAACTTCTCTTAAACGACCGACTTGTCTTCATAAATAAAAAAGTATTTTGGATAAAAATATATCCCAATGAAAAGCGAGGTTGCATTAGCTCAGCGGGCAACCACAATCAAACCTTAAAGACAAAACGATTCAGATTTTGTTTTTTAAGAATAAAGCCAGGTGAAAATAGAGACTATGAAGGTGATCTTTAATTAATCACTTAAAGAATATTCATGAAATTGTATCTCTATTCTAATTTGCATCGGTTTGAACTTATATTTCTTCTGTTTAATTTTTTTTTGTAATATTTAAATGTAAGAAAAATTTGTCTCACCTCACGGGGGTTCATAACTAAACACCGTTTCTACTTTTCTCTTTAAATGTTTCTCTGTATTAATTTTAATGTAGATTTTAATATAAACTATCAAACCTAAGTAAAAAATTAAACAAAAATGGCAACTGTGAACGATAGGCCTCAGAGGGAAACTACAGGATTGGAAATTGTGAAATTCAAGGAACACAGGCGAAAGTCAAGTATTGCAATGAAACTTGTCTATGTCGAAAAAAAAGTCAAGAAAGAAAAACACGACAACGTAGTCCCAATATCACTAAGATATTTTGATATAACCAAAATTACGAACAAAGTCCCAAATAAACCAATAAAAAATAAATTCAGTTTTCAGGAACATTCTTTATAAACTGGGATCTCACAATACATATTTTCGAAAGGCACGAATCAGAAAAATTTTCACTATGAGGATTAATAAATCGTATCATTCGAGGTGTTTGCTATGATTTGCTTCAACGAGAGATAACCTGGGCTGATCTAAAACCAGCTTGACCTATCATAAAAACCGACAACGTCTAATGCAACATGACGTAAAATGTTCACCAGCAACATTACAGAAACGAGAACGGATATATAATGAACTAGAACGATTCAATATATGTCTTGTTATAATTTCGTTGATAATCAGCAAGTCTTCTAATCACATTAAAACGTTTACTTAAACGATTATTTTTTATAAAGCAGGATCAAGCACAGCCTGAACTCTTAGGACGAGCACAATTTGCAGCTACTAATCAGAGACTTCAGCTTACGAAATCAATATATGTATACATATATATATATATATATATATGTATATATATATATATATATATATATATATATATATATATATATATATATATGTGTGTGTGTGTGTGTATGTGTGTATATATATATATATGTATATATATATATATATATATATATATATATATATATATATATATATATGTATATATATACATATATATATATATATATATATATATATATATATATATATATATATATATATATATATATATATATGAGAGAGAGAGAGAGAGAGAGAGAGAGAGAGAGAGAGAGAGAGAGAGAGAGAGAGAGAGAGAGAGAGAGAGAGAGAGAGAGAGAGAGAGAGAGAGAGAGAGAGAGAGAGAGAGAGAAGAGAGAGAGGGGGGGGAAGAATATTAGAGAGTAAGAAAGAAAGAGAGAATTGTCAGATGTTTACGAGAGAGGTATTTCTTACTTGATGGATAATGATTAATAAACGATTTCTTCCAAAATCTCCTCCACAAAAAAAAAAAATAAATAAAATAAAAGATGTCTTACAACCTAAAAACCCAATATCCAAGATAGAATCACCTGCCTTTTAAGTGGGCATGCCTCCCGGATCCCTTTAAATTCCCGTAATAGAAAACAACGCTGATTTTATATTTGAGGGAAGCATCACTTTCTGTAGGGGGTCTTGTATGGGGAAGGACCGACCGGCATTCTTGACGGGAGGGCCAGCGAGTGACCAAAATGAATCAAAGCCCGTGCAGGGGGTCACTGCGTCTCTCTCTCTCTCTCTCTCTCTCTCTCTCTCTCTCTCTCTCTCTCTCTCTCTCTCTCTCTCAGCAGACTACAATGTGCTTGGCCATAGTGTTAGGCAACTCAATATTTCTATTACTACTACTACTCTCTCTCTCTCTCTCTCTCTCTGGCAGCAGACTACAATGTGCTTGGCCATAGTGTTAGGCAACTCAATATTTCTATTACTACTACTACTACTACTCTCTCTCTCTCTCTCTCTCTCTCTCTCTCTCTCTCTCTCTCTCTCTCTCTCTCTCTCTCTCTCTCTCTCTCTCTTCTGAGACATCTTTACACCCAACGATATAAAGATATCTTATAGACAAACTATGTTTATATTACTTTCAATGCTCACTGTATTACTCTTACCCAAATAAATAAGAAATCTTTTATTAATGATTAAAAGTTTACAAAAGGCGTACTAAAAATAACACACACCAAATACACACTCGGATAACCAATTGGGCCTATTACATTCAAATCAAAACATCGCGAAGTTAGAGTGCCAAGATCCAAACAATAAAAATGCTCTATCAGTACTGAAAGTGACGGTATGTGTTAAGACACTAAGTCTTCAGCAACGCACGGTCCAAGACGAGCAATCTGTGGACAAAAAGACAAGATAACCATTTCAGGAATTGCAAGTCACTTGGATTCGCACATTCCTACGTCGTGAAATAAGGGAGATGTTTAAAAGGACTCACGACCCACAGTCTCGGTACACATCGGGTTAGGAAAATATGAAGGGATTGCGAATATCGTTCTGAAGATCAAATTTCACGAGTAATTTAAAGTAAATAGAAAAGGTATTTGACATACGCTTACAGTGCGTACTATGATAGTAATTATGTATTTAAACAACCTGTATACACACGAACACACTCATATATATATATATATATATATATATATATATATATATATATATATATATATATATATATATATATATATATATATATAAATTATATATATATATATATATATATATATTATATATATATATATTGTATACACTGTATATCTTCTAATGGATATAGTATAGTCGATTGTCACTTCGATTTAGTCTACCCAGAAATTCTTAATTAAAAATGAATCTCCCCTTGTGTTTGTGATCCCGAGGCAGAGCGAATTCGATACAAAGAACCATTTGAGACTTATTTGATAAGAAATTAAAATAAGTCTGTTAGCGATAAAATGGCCATATACATGCAAGTCTGTCTCTATGATTGTGTAAAACTAGCACAAGCAATCTCATAAGAATGGATGACAAGTCATCCGAAAAACTAATGTCAATGTCAAATCTTCCTGTACCGTGACAATGTTTAAGAATGCAATTTTTACAGTCAGCAGTAACTTTCACAATGAAGTTCAAATGACACTTCAGTTGCTATTCGTCATTCAACAAATATCTTCAAACGTTCCATTTGAAGGACTGGATCGTGATTTTACATTTCAGGGGATTTAGAGATGGCGTTTGTAACTTGAAAGAGAGTTGTGTCCTACTTGCGACTTTCCTTTTGCCTTGGCATCCAATAAAACTTTGATTCTAGGGGTCCTCATATCTTTTTAGAAAAAAAAAATTCCTCTTGAATAACGTTAAATTTAAGAGTGGGTTAAAAAAGACCAATAATTCCACGTATGGTATTAAATAGCTGGTAATTTTACATACGAAATGCAAAGGAAATACTAGATATACATTAAAACGATGCATGATTCTACGTATGTTATAATAGTTAAGTAATTTAAAGGATGGTACACAAAGCAAAAGTATTCTAAAATTCATAATGTAAGGCGAGACAAAACTAATTATTTAAGTTAGCTTCTAGACGATCACATTCATTGCAAAATTAAATTACTAATATTACTATTTTCAAGAGTTGGGACACTGGTGATTCGAAACGTGGTCGAAGACAAGGCCAGTACTTTCAAAGACCGCATGCGAACAAGACTAACATTTCTGAAAGCTAGTTGAAGATAACCAAATGTCACTGACGTTGAAAACAAGTTGAAACAGTGTTAGCGATGGTATAACATGTGATTCTATATGTCATACTAGATTATATCTGTAAGTTTGAATGTAGTCTGAGATATGACATTGTAAGCGTGGCATGAAGGTAGGCAATTCAGTGGTGATTTCAAAACTCGTGTGGCGGAAGGGAAATAATTCTAAAAATAGTTCTGAAAGGTTTGAATTAAAATTATTTTCAAAATATTGGTAGAGTTTTTGAAATATAATAATTAGAAAATTAATTTTAGAGAGTTTGAATTGAGATAATTTCCCAAAAATTCAGATGTTTTAAGCAGAATCATTTAAAAAATAATTCTAATGAGTTTGAAATAAAACAATTTAAAAAATAATGTTGAAATAGAAAAAAAATTTAAAATTAATCTTGAAATAGAACAATTTAAAAATTAATTTCGAAATAAAACAATTTATAAAATAATGTTAGTGCTTGAATTAAAAGAATTTCCAAATATAACTTAAAGGGTTTTGAATTAGAATGACTTCAAAGGCTTTGAAAAGCATAAAATCCAAGCTAATACTAAAAGAGGAAATTAATTACAAGAGAAATAAGGCAAAGGTAATTTAATCACACGATGTCGGGTAATTAATTTTAACGGTGGAGTGAAAAACTTAATTTACACCGAGGCTAACACAAGATTAACCCTATAAAGACTGACATGAAACAAGGCAAGGTATTGTAAGGACGGCTCAGCTCAGATTATGACTTTGATGTAGCGATATGATGATCATGTTAACTGTGAAGGGAAGAGTTATACGTATTTTAAAATGTTATTTAGAGAATTTAAATATAGGAATGGTGGAATTAAAGGCATATAATCATATGAGTAACTAAGAGTGATGATAACATATATGACATGTGGTGACCAGGTGGTAGCATCTTTAATTGGTGATTGCCAGACTGAGATTCGAATCGTGCTCAAACTCGTCAGCTCATTTGGTCGCTGTAACCTCATCATTCTTGTGAGCTAAGGATGTGGGGTTCGGAGGAGCCTATAAGTCCATCTGTTAAGTCATCAGGAGCCATTGCCTGGCACTCTTTCGTCCTAGCTTAGGTGGAGCCGCTTGGGCGCTGATCTAATATGGTCAGTCTCTTTGATAAGGCAATGTCACGGTTCTTCGCCTCTGCCATTCATGAGCGGCCTTTAAACTGTATATTGTGGGTAACGACAATTCATAAGACACAGAGCCTTAAAAAAGACTTGAATGTAATATCATGAACGAAATTCACGGTCATGGATTTTTATGAATGACTATCTACTGTAAGTAGGGTGAATGAATGAGCAGCTTTTGAGGTGATATGATGCCTGAGAGAAAATATGACAAAAAAGCTCGTATTTGTTGAATGATATCACATCAGACGCCTCACTACCTAGACTAAGTGAAACAAGTTACGCGAAGCTAGTATTATGAAATAAACCAAATTTTGAGTTTTCCTACTCACGATATTAACATTATATCTCTAGTTAAAATTGCTCTTATAAATGAAAAGGACGCTTATTCTTTTTAAAATTTATGGATCCAAATGACAAGGACAACAATCGAGGTTTTTTACCACAAAAAAAATAATGAGGTTTTTAAACAGAGCAGAATAAGAAAGGAACACGACAATCATGCGTCCAATGTCAGAGAAATGTAGAAAAAAAAAATTGCAATATTGCCACCTCGAAGAATTCAAAGACAAAGAAGACGAAGACAAATCAACATTTTCACACACGGCTCCTTTATTGCAAAACCAAATGGATTAATTCTGCACGTTGCATTCAGACCACGAAAAATCGTGCGACTTGTCATTCATGGAATTAAGACCATGTGGCCGGTGTTAGGGCTAAGGGGGCCATTCAGTGCCAAGGTGCAACTGCGAGAGATCACGACAGTTGCTCAATGAAGCAAACGTTTAAAGAGGTTGGGTAAAAAACATCGTGCAATGAATATGTAACTGAAAAATTAATTTTATTCACGAGTTTTACCTAATGTGGTTGAAATAAAAAAGTCATGGAGGTTATGATTTATCGAAATATTACAACACTGTATCGGAATAACTTTTTATTCTCGGCGTCAATGACCATAGATGTCAGGATGCCAGATAACTGATAATCAATCAATCAATTATAACTTCTAATTAACCTCTGAAACTGAAATTTAAGATTTTAGTAAATAGTTGAAGAATAATTCGGCAAAATACTTTACATGTTTTTTTATATTGTTAAAATGTAAAATAAATAAAGTTAAGATTAAATAAATCTAAATGTAATGGACAGGAAATTCAGGTATTAAAAGCCTTATCTATATAAAGATTTATGAAATGACACATACTTACACAAATCACCGTACGAGTATTCTGTGTTGAAATAATGTGGAATTACATGGAAGTAAATTCCAAATTATAGTCAAGACTGATAAAATTGGCAATCAAACACTGCATTATTTTTGCATAAAACCATACGTTAATTGGTACTATTATAAATCATGAGCATGCGCAACCAAATTTATACTCATATATATATATATATATATATATAGATATATATATATATATATATATATATATATATATATATATATATATATATATATAATGTATATAATATATATATATATATATAAATACATATATATAATGTATATATAATATATATATATATATATATATATATATATATATATATATATATATATATATATATATATATATGAATATATATATAAATATACATATATATACATACATATATATAATGTATATATACTATATATATATAAATATATAATATATATATATACATATATATATATATATATATATATATATATATATATATATATATATATATATATATATATATATATATATATGAACATATAAATCACTGAAGGATAAGAGACGAAAACTAAATAGCGCTATATATAGCACATTTATAGCATTGGTACAAAAAACGTCAAACAGAGAGAAAATACCAAGGAACAAAAATATAAAAAATAAAATAAAAGCCCTCCAAGGGGGGCAACTTCCCGGGTCACAAAGTGCGCATCACGGAGAGACTCGTTGAAGCCCCATCGGGGCCAGAACATCTCTCGTCGAGGTGTGAACTTGAAGAAGATAATTACCGTGACGATGAACGCTAATCTTATCAATTACTCCTTTGATGAGATGACTCGTCCGTGAAAGATGTAGTCATTATTTGGTCGTTTCGTCATCTTTGTATAGTACATTTTCGTTTGTGTGTTTTCCAGTTTTTACTGCTAAGTTAATACTTCAAGTCAAAGAATTTTGAGCTGGAAGTAAGGAAGTGGGACGGAGGTAAATTAGAAGGCTAAAAAGTGGATGCAGCTAGAGGCTAAATGCCGACACTGTACGGCGTGAGGCTCAACAATGTACCACTGTGATGCTTGCGTTCACTTTACATACATGAAGCAGAATTGCCATCTCATTGCCAAAACTACGAAAGTTGAAATTACCTTCAAATATTTCCCTTTACTTGTGTTACCATTCGAAGTCATTGGTTCCACCGATATAAAAGTTGTCTTTGGTTCCACCACCGTCTCTTAAACAAACGATCGGGAACAAGAACGATAAAGCTGTCGATTGACGAGTACATCAGCAAAATTTAGATTTATGAAATTTCGATTCCATTGATCCAGCGATGGGGGCCGCGTAAACTTTCGAACTAGAGGTAAAAATGCGGTTACAAACTCCAGATCAAATAGGAAATGAGAGTTACAGATGTGTGCAAGAGATTTTTCTTTGAAAATTCCACGTACAATGTAATAGTTTTTTTTTATCATGAAAATAGAATTTGGAACTCAATGCTCAGCGCTGGGGTCGGGGAGACCATTCAGCGCATTGGGGCAATTGTTGGAAAACACACTAGATAAGGGGACTGAATTACAGGCTTGATAATTAATCAATGAGGTAACGAGAAATGCTGATTTTATCTAACAATTACTTTATGAATGACGTATACATTTCCATTTCATTTATCGCCCTGCTTTTACGAAACGAAAAAGGAAATTTTCTTTTCCGGAGTTACTTGTTTTGGGTTTAAATCCAACCCTCCACTGAAGTCGAGTGAACTACTTCTCGGGCGGGTCCATATTAATCATCTAACGAAACATTTTCATTATAACTTATACAATTCTTTGATTGTAGCATCTTCCAAATCATATGATCTTGTGAAAAGTAATGTCTTTAGTTTCTTCTTAAATTCAATGGCTCCCTTTAGGTCTTTCGCTATCAACAATTTTGTTCAAATGGTAAATCACATATAGATAGCATATATGTGTACTAGAAAAAGTTAATTATCAACATACAAGAAAATGGTTCGTCAAGAATTTTAGAAACATTGAACACCAAGCGTTCCTGATCCTCGCCAAAGCGAACAATCACCATAGACAATTGGCCACCTGAGTAAACACACCGAGCATGACCATTTTCGAATGGTTACCCTCGAGTACTTGCAAGCAAAGAGAAGAGAGAAAGGCCACACACGGGGTTTGAGAAGCGCTGAAATTAAAGCATTATAGCGTAACAGCCAAGACAAGTCTGTTTCATCGTGAAAGAGTAGGTACAAATGCTATTGCCAGAACGGTACAAGCACGACTGAGATACTTACAAGTCTCATTTCCATACCACGGGAGATTGGAACGAAAAAACATGCTATCAATGATGCGGTTTTCGTGTTTTTTTTTTTTCTTTTTTTGTGGAGAAGTGTTTGACGCGTGTCACGAATTAGTGATGGGCTGTGTTTGGAGGTTAAGTCACTCTATACAATGGGTCACTTGAACGAATAATAACCGGAGAGAGAGAGAGAGAGAGAGAGAGAGAGAGAGAGAGAGAGAGAGAGAGAGAGAGTTTCTGATTACATTTTATGCATATATTACAGAGAGTTACAAGGATTTTGGATATCTCAAACATTTTTCAGTCCATCTGCGGAGAAGCCATTTGCTTTTGGGTAAAGCGCATTAGTTTGTTTAGCGAGTTTTTATGATCGCGTCTAACTTATTCTTGAATTCGTTTACCGAGTTACTGTTCCCTACATTCGCTCAGGTCTCTTCCATGTATTTGCTATTCTGTATGTAAAGAAATTGCTTATAAAAATACAAAGAAAAGGTTAGAAATACATAGTCGAGATCCTGTGCTAACATACACTTTAAAGAGTCGATCTCCATTACAACTCTCACTTTCAAACGACACGCAACTCTTTCTTGTGACAGCACTGGCGCATGAAGGGATGACGTGTACGCTAAGTAGGCCTATACGGTAGGCTAATTTTACTCTATGAAAAAAATTTTAAATAGAAAATTACAGCTGTGTTAGCTGTACTATTTAAGCTGCATTCTGCAGTACATTATGCTAAGGGTTAACCCACTAACGTCAGAAATTCACTTCACACTAAGCAACAAATTATGCGATACATTCGGGAACATAATCCTTTAGCTATTTATCTTAATTTCTTATAAAGTGTATCTTCTATAGCTTCTCTTAAACTACTCTCAATATTAGACTTAGTTCATCATCCCTATCTTTTCAGTAAGTTAGTCTTTTTCAGTAAGAAGATAATTATGTTACAGTTTCCTTTCGTTTGACCGTATGCAGATTGGAAGACAAATCATTTCCTTCGCAACAGGCAATCCAACACCTCTTATATTTCTTGCCGCACTAAATACCGAGCTGAAATTTCGATGACAGGAAATAGTCAATTGATGTTATTCCCACCCACTTGTCGTTATTCCTACCCACTTCTAAGGCGTGGAAACATCCAATTCTGTTCATCAAACGTATAACATTTTCCGTTGAATTGACCTTCTAAGGCGTGGAAACATCCAATTCTGTTCATCAAACGTATAACATTTTCCGTTGAATTGACCTATCAGGTTGCACGCCCAAGAAAACAATTGTAAGCCTCTCCATAAAGACAGAAAGCGCTGTCATACTGGCTAAATTTGTCGAATTCACCATAGCTTCAAGTTATGCTGACAGACCAAAAGATCTGTATAGTTTACAGCAACGTCATCCAATTCACCTTAATAAGAGCTGATTAACTTACAATATTAGTAATCATTAACAGTTGTTGTTTAAACGTTGATATTCGTTACTCTGTTAACTTGCCTAAAGCCCAATGCATAATATCAATATGCATTTCTCGTACATCAATACTTAAGTTTTAAAGCATACGTCTATGACATGCAGGTATGACATTTTTCAAACCTAAACTATGGAAAATTGGAATTTATCATAAGACAGTAACATAACATTTTAACATTAAAATATGTCACATAAACACCATCGCAAATGCGCCTAAAATCATAGAAGTGAAAGCACTTCATGCTAATACAAGATTAGGCCTATACATCTTGCTATGTTTAAATTCAACACATTCATCCTGAACCACTGACATTGAATCTGCATTTCAAAAGGCATCCTATTACTTAACGAATAATCTTTTGTCAGGTGACGGAATACTAAATATCTTCTTCCTTTTTTTTTTTTTTTTTTCTTTTTTTAAGTTGGAATCTGGCACTGAGTATGGCTCATAAACATTTTACACACACGTCATAACATAAGCAATTCCATGCATAATTTGACATTACCTACAATCTACGTCATAGATAAATGACATACACGCTCTAAAAGAGACCCGCAATTCCGTTTATTTAATAATAATCATTATAAGTTGCGGGACTGTCTACTACGTACATAAGCATTACATTAACCAAAATAGTACGTTTATTATCTTATGCTTATAATTATCATATTTCAGTTATTATTACAACCTCAAACTTTTATGTATAATTTCCTATCAACGACATGGGACAGGCCATGGTCCTTGCAACCTCGCCCCCATAAATACTCGTTAGAAATTCGCAGGATATAACTTACAGGTGCACCTTTTCCTAAGGGGAAAATAGATGCACGATAAAACAACCAATGCACACACACACAATATATATATATATATATATATATATATATATATATATATATATATATATATATATATATATATATATATATATATACTGAGAAAACCCTATGAAACTTACGACGCGTTTTCAATTATAAATGTTGCCTGCCCCTTGCAAATTCATATATCTAGATATTTCAATCCACAAATATTATAACACTGATATATTCAATTCAAATATAAATGTACAAACATCTATTTTACACGTATAATCTATAAGACTTATATGATTTAATACGTATATATTTTTACAAGATAAAAAAGATGATTCGTTGCTAACACCTCATCAATCATTACTGAATAATACGGGCTGTCACGGCAGCCGTATCTCACGAATGGTGAGGCTATCTTGAATGAATTAGTGAATAACCACAGCCCCTAATTAGGTTTACCGTTATTAATTATCATATAGGTAGTTAATCACGGGAATATCTATTTAATGCACATTTTTTAAACCATATTAACAGCGATCTACTGCTACGGCCGTTTAACTAGCGGTTAACTATACCGATTGTTTTGCGTATAGGCCTAATTAAGCATGAGGGAGCTCGCGCGTAAAATTGAGAGGCTGTGTAAACCCTATTGCAGCCAAGGTGAGCATTGAATTCATACTGGATAATGTAACGCCAGATTAGCATACAACATAAACAATTGCGTTGAATAATATAATCTAAAAACACTGCTAATTCAATCTGTTCCTTATAAACAATAAACAAATTTAAAAAAAGGCGTTTTTATCATGCAGTATCATTAGTACCTTTATACTGTTTTCACAAATATCAGCATTAGTTTATTTTCTATATGAAAATTTCACGTCTATGTAAATATCGAACTAGTATATACATCAATCAAAATGCCTGGCAATGATAAGGAAAAACTACCTATAAGTAGGAGTTGGAATAACAAATAAGTACAAGAATTTCCTGTCATTTCAGCTACACGAACCTTCGAAATAAAATGTGTAACGATGGTGTACGCCTAAACATAGCAGAGAGAGAGAGAGAGAGAGAGAGAGAGAGAGAGAGAGAGAGAGAGAGAGAGAGAGAGAGAGAGAGAGAGAATATTAATTTAAATTAAGGATAGTATCTAGGAAGGCCACTTTAAACTATTATATGTCAAAACAATGACAAAATTAGTTTCAAACAAAGTAAGACATCTGGTGCACTGCAAAATGGAAGCTAACAATTATCTTGTCAAAGGTCAGTGAGCTACTTTACCATAATCGAATGTTTTCGACAAGAACCAAATGTAACTTCTTGGGGAATTTCTGTGTTTACCTGCTTCCTTAAAAATATTTTACCATGACTTTGTAAAATCATTTCCATATGAAAACTCATTTCAAATAGTTAAAGTTTAAAAACAGTGACCAGATAACCTATTATTAATATCATTAGCCTAGCTATAACCCTAGTTAGAAAAACAAGATGCTATAAGCTTCAAGACTCCAACAGGAAAAAATAGCCCAGTGAGGAAAGGAAAATAGGAAATATATAATCTACAAGAGGAGAAATGAACAATTATGAAAAAAAAATATTTTGAGAACAAAACATCAAAAGGAATCTTTTATACATAAACTATAAAGACTTCAAAACACAGGATGAAAAAATAAGATATAATAGTGGGCCCGAGTATACCCTCAAGCAAGAGAACTCTACCCCGAGATAGTTTAAGACCATGGCACAAAGGCTATGAATATAAAGTTATGCATAATAAAACTAGTACTACATAACTAACTGCATCACACCAGCACATTGATCAGCAAGCAAAGTTTTGTTACCAATTAACAGCAACACCAATTTAATACAACTTAGCAGAAATGCAATCAGCCTAGGGCTTATCCTTCGAAAGTTACCCACGACCTTGCCCTAAACCATCTGCTCCTACTTAGCATACAAAGTTATCTTTAACTCTGTAACTTTATCAGTTCCCACATTTTCAAGTACTTTGCAATGGTCCCCCCTATCTAATAACTAGGACAGGACACTACTAAAATATTTTGTTAAAATAGGCCTAGGTGAGTTGGGTAGTAATGGACTGTTATCTACAACGCTAGGCCTATTCCTACGGAGGCCTAAGTTGAAAGCCATTTAATTGCCTGGCCAAATGGATATATTTCAAGACGATAACAAAACATGATAAATTCAAAATGGATATTTCGTATCATAACAGCCTAAAATTAATCGTATGATCAGAGTTTATAAGCCTAAATTAAGCTAACACTATTCCATCAAAATAAAAGTTCACGTCATTTAAGAATGAAAGGCACAAAAACAACAAAAAGAGAGCGTTATTTACCTGATAAATATGACCAAATTGCAGAAACAGCTGTAATAAGGGGGAGGAGCAAGATGCAGTAATACAGTAACCGCCCCATCATCTACTAACGCCTGTATTTGCAGTCACTTCAGTGGAAATTTAGTTGAAGGTTTTCACACGAATACAGGAATAAAATTCTTTTGCAGGTTTCACTTTAATTCATAGGCATGTCTCCTAATAACAAGTCAATAAAAAGAAGTTTCTTTTTGGGAACTGGAAGGCTCAACTGTCAATTAGTTCCTAGTTTAAAAGTTTTGTGAAATGTCAACAAAATTTTCAGTGCTTGGAATAAACCTCTTCTCTAACAGCTCACAAATCGAAGTGTCACGTGAACGGACAAACCGCCAATTTTAAATCCACATAAGTTAAATGTTCAAATCATTCACGGGGAAAAAAATGAAAAACTTCAGAATGAATCATTTTACGTTAGTAGCAACGGCAGCTTTTACTCTGCTGTATCTCCATCACTTTCAATTTCTTTGGAACGATGTTCCCCGAAGGACCACATTTCTCAGGCGCCGTAAAAAAACCTTTATTTCACCCAAAAAAAGGTGTGTAACAATTACACATCACACACACGCACACACAAACGCGACCACCACCTCCTCCAGCACGACCTCTCCTTGCTACCGCGTCGACGTATGGTTGCCGACTGACTTGAAATCTCTGCGGATGGGAGTATCAGCCATTGGCCCTGGCGGGATCTCTGTACAGGGGAAGGGGGGGGGGGGGAGGGGCGTTGATCTGCTCATATCCATTTATCCACTCCCGGGCTCCGACTTTAGTCGAGCAGATGACCTCGCCAACGATATTTCTTGCAATGTATGATTCACTTATAAGTTTCCTACAAATGACACTTTTTTTTGTCAGCTTTCTCCTATATTTTGTGAATGATCTTGATATTTAAAAATATTAGAGGAAACTTCATTATTATACCCTTCTCACCTGAAGAAATTAAACTTACATAAAATTTACGTAAAAAAAAACTTCAAATTTCGGCAAAATAACAATAAATCTTCATCATCATCATCTACGCCTATTAACGCAAAGGGTCTAGGTTAGATTTCGCCAGCCATCTCTCTCTTGAGCTTTTAAATCAATACTTCTCAATTCATCATCTCCTACTTCACGCTTCATAGTCCTCAGCCATGTTGGAATGGGTCTTCCAATTCTTCTAGTGTCTTGTGGAGCCCAGTTAAAAGTTTGGTGAACTAAACTCTCTTGGGGAGTGAGAAGAGCATACCCAAACCATCTCCATCTACCCCACACCATGATCTCATCCACATATGGCACTCTAGTTGTCTCTTGTCATTTTAATTTTAATCTTGTCCTGCCATTCAACTCCTAATATTCTTCTGAGGGCTTTATTCTCAAATCTACAAAAGGCGTTGGATATTGTTTCATTGTCATATCCCAACTCTTGTCTATACAGTAACACCGATCTCACTAAACTGATACGCAGCCTGATTTTTATATGTAATTTCAGGCGAGTAGATTTCCAAATTTTACTTAACCTAGCCATTGTTTGATTTGCTTTTTTCAATCTTTCATTAAACTCAAATTCTAAAGACCCTGATTAGATATCATACTTCCTGAATATTTAAATGCTTCTACCTTATTGATCCCTTCTCCTTTCAATAATATTTCATCTTCCATTGCATATTCTGTTCTCATCCTCTGTCTTTCTTCTGTTTATCTTGAGCCTAACTTGCTGCGATATGTCAAGTATTCTGGTAAGCAAGCTTTGCAAATGCTGCGTGTTCTCCTAATAAGAACAGTGTCATCAGCATACTCTAGGTCAGTTAATTTCCTATTACCGATCCAGTCCAATTCTTCTCCACCATCCCTAACTGCCCAACTGTTCTATGCATTATAAAATCCATGAGGAGGATAAACAAAATAGGTGACAACACATTCCCTTGGAGTACTTCACTGTTCACTGGAAATTCATTTGATAGGACTCCACTAACAGTAACTTTGCACTTGCTATGCTCATGAAGAGACTTAATCAAAACGATCAATAAATGATCCTAACTGCATCACTCCTTAACTTCCTTAACTTGATTAACCATTTTATCAAGTCGGTAGATTAAAGAAAATATTAGGGTATTATTCCAAAATAAATCAAGGCATTTTAATAAAGTGAATCTCTTTTCCAATACCAATTAGATATTCTATTAAAATAAATCTATTCCACAAACAATTAAGATGATTTATTAAAGCATATATTTATTCTAAAATCAATTAAGATTTTATATTAAAATCAATCTTTATTCTAATATCAATTTAAAAAAACTATTGCAGTAACTCTATATTAAAAGAGTCAATTAAAATATAGAAAAGTAAATTTTCATAGCAATATCAATTTAAAGGTTTAAAGGCCACTCATGAATGGCAGGGGGATAGTGACATTGCCCCATCGACCAGGACCATGCCCTTGAGACTGACCATATATACATATGATCAGCGACCAAGCCCCCCTCCACCCAAGCTGGGACCAAACAGGACCAGGCAATGGCTGCTGATGACTCAGCAGATAGACTTGTAGGCTTCCCCAAACACCCCATCCTTAGCTCACCAGGATAGTGATGTTGCAGCGACCAAAGAAACTAACAATTTTGAGTGGGACTCGAGCCCCAGTCTGGCGTTCACCAGTCAGGGACGTTACCTCATCGGCCACCACAGTCCCCTTGAGACTGACCATATATACATATGATCAGCGCCCAAGCTGGGACCAAGGAGGACCAGGTAATGGCTGCTGATGACTTAGCAGATAGACTTGTAGGCTCCCCAAAACACCCCATCCTTAGCTCACAAGGATGGTGAGGTTGCAGCGACCAAAGAAACTAACGATTTTGAGCGGGACTCGATCCTCAGTCTGGCGTTCACCAGTCAGGGACGTTACCTCATCGGCCACCACAACCCCCTTGAGACTGACCATATATACATATGATCAGCACCCAAGCTGGGACCAAGGAGGACCAGGCAATGGCTGTTGATGACACAGCAGATAGACTTGTAGGCTTCCCCGAACACCCCATCCTTAGCTCACAAGGATGGTGAGGTTGCAGTGACCAAAGAAACTAACAATTTTGACCGGGACTCGAGCCCCAGTCTGGCGTTCACCAGTCATGGACGTTACCTCATCGGCCACCAACAACCCCTAATTTGAGATATTTCGATTTTAAATAACAGCCTGAAAACATTAACCCCACAGCAATTGACATCAATACAAGTTGACCTCCGCATTTATCACTTTTAACTTTTACGCCGACCATCCGCTTCAAAAAGCAACTATAACAGGACTTGAAATCTGGCGCTTATATATTTCTGCTTGCAACTGACCTTCACAAACCATCTGGACTTCAACCATTTCACCTTTTTTTCCATTAGATGATGACGGTAAAGAAAGTTTATCTTCGTAACCATCTTTTTTTTTTACTTCTTTGCGTAAGTTGATGATGCAAAGGAAAACAGCGTCATCAGCAGTTTTCCAAGAATTCTTCGAAAGGTTATGTTAGAAATCGATATACGTAGATGTAATATTACAAATGCTTATACATGTACTTTTCTATCCCATATATATATATATATATATATATATATATATATATATATATATATATATATATATATATATATATATATAGTGTGTGTGTGTGTGTGTGTGTGTGGGTGTCTTTGAGTGTAGGCGGAAGAACCACTGGATAACAGTAAATTCAAAATAGCTTAAAACAAAAAACTCTACAGATTAAGACTTAATTACTTCGCTAAAACAAATGGAGCTTTCAATATTATTATTATTATTATTATTATTATTATTATTACTATAAGTACTACACTAATAGGAAGAGCGGTATGCTACAACCCCTAGGGCTCCAACAGGAAAAATAACCCAGTGAGGAAAGGAAATAAAGAAATAAATAATCTAAATATGAAAAATAACTAGTCAAGAATAAAGTAGAAATAGATCTGTCATACATAAAGTATGAAGACACACCTATATCAACCTGTTCAACATGAAAACCACTGGATCGGGAAGATCATTCCACAGTCTGGTTACAGCTGGAATAAAATTTCAAGAATACTATGTAGTGTTGAGCCTTATGATGGAGAAAACATGGCTGTTAGAATTAAATTCATACCTAGTACTATGTACAGGATGGTACAGTCTGGGAAAATCTGAATGCAAAGGATGGTCAGAATTATGAAAAAGTTATGCAACATACATAAAGAACTAACTGAACGACGGTGTTAGAGATTAATATCTAGATTGAGTATAAGATATTAAAAGACTTCAAGTTTTTGTCCTACAAATATGAGAGTCAGCCGCTGAAGACCAGACAGGAGAACAATACTCGAAAGAAGGGAGAATGAAAAAATTAAAAAACTTCTTCGGAACAGATTGATCACCGAAAATCTTTAAAAAAAAATCTTAAGCTATTTTTTTTTAGCAATTGAAGAAGAAAAAGACCGACTGTATTTCTCAAAAGTAAATTTGCAATCAAGAATCATACATATAATTAAAAAATCATTCTCAATGCAAAGATCTGGATATTGAAGAGTCACTGTCGACTTACAATCATAATTTCAGTTTTGCTATGGTTCAACTTTAAGCCCCATAATTTGCACCATGCACTAATTTTAGCTAGATCTCTATGAAGTGATTCAAGAACCCTAGATCTGCATTCAAGAGATGGAATTGATGCAAAGAGAGTGAACGAAGTTCTCATGAGGGAGAGTCTCCCTTTAAGTAGTGACCCTCTCTCGTCTCCTTCACACCAGCCATGAGTCCCCTCAAAGGTAAAGTGCGAATTAACTAATTAATATTTCAATTTTTCTTTTGAATCATTAATTTGCATTTATTTGTGCTGCTAGGAATTGTATTCTTTCCACTAAATTCTATTAAAAAAGCAATGTGAATCAGTGCATTGTGTATATTAGGGGAAGAACGCACCGAGTGTATTTCCTTAACTCCTTGTGGGAAAAAATGTTTTAGTAAATAAGTATTTTGGTTTGTAAGCTCGTTCACAGAACGAATTAAAATCGTAAACCAAGATACCACTGTATTTGACTTTAATAAACTATAAGGAATGCAAAAAGCAAATACTATATTATACATATAGAAATGGCATGACCGGCTCTTCTTTGTTTCCATGTGGTTTTAAGTACACCCAAGCTTCTTGGAAAAAAATAATAAAAAAGGAAAATACAATTCCTGACATAAACTAGTAGGCAGTCAAATGTCGAGGGCGTCGCCGGGATGGAGAATAGCATGGGAATGATATATTCACCCTGAAAGACTTAGTGATAACGAGGAGATTAAAATCTTATGGAGACATCTCTTCTCTAGGATACCGGAATATCTATCGGTCAATATACCTTTCCTGATATATATATATATATATATATATATATATATATATATATATATATATATATATATATATATATATTATATATATAGGTATATATATATATATATATATATATATACATATATATATAGGTATATATATATATATATATATATATATATATATATATATATATATATATATACATATATATATTGTGTTATGTGTTTATGTACAGTATGTAAGAGAACACCACGAGAAAATAACAGACAGTAAATAGTCCCAAGGGCTTCACGTGTTTACTCATGCATATTACATGTCCTAATGATAAACCGTAATGAACAATGGTAAAAAAAAAAAAAAAAAAAAAAAAAAAAGAAAAAGACTATACGCCGAGTGGTTAATCATCAAAAGGGCAAAATATGTGAAACATAATCCAAGATCATTCGAGGTAAATAGGTCATAAATTTGACATCCGTATTTTACTCTTAAGTATTTTTCTATTGGAAAGGCAGCCCTAAAACATGCAAAATTGAGTACTGTACTAATTTCTATCAATATACAGTATTCATATACATTTTATATATATATATATATATATATATATATATATATATATATATATATATATATATATATATATATATATAAGCAAAATTTGGGAAATCAAATCGCCCGAAATTACATATAAATATCACACTATATATCAGTTTAGTGAGATCGGTGTTATTCTATGGATATGAGTCATGGTGTGACAATGAAACAATCTCCAATAGATTTAGTAGACTTGAGAAAAAAACCCTCAGAAGGATATTTGGAGTTAAATGACAGGACAGGATTGGAAATGAAACCATATAAGAGAGATTACTAGAGTACCATATGTGGATGAGATCAAGATGAGGGGTAGATGGAGATGGTTTGGGCATGCTCTTCACACTCCTCAAGAGAGATTAGTTCACCAAGCGTTCAGCTGGGCTCCACATGGCACTAGAAGAGTTGGGAGACCAAGGCCTACATGGGTGAGGACTATGAAGCGCGAAGTAGGATATGATGAATGGAGAAATATTGAATTAAAAGCTCAAGATAGAGACGACTGGCGAAGTCTAACCGAGGCCCTTTGCGTCAATAGGCGTAGGAGGAGATGATGATGATGATGATGATGATGATATATATATATACACAGTATATATATACACATATATATGTACATATATATATATATATATATATATATATATATATATATATATATATATATATATATATATATATATATATCATCATCATTATCGTCATCATCATCATCATCTCCTCCTACGCCCATTGACGCAAAGAGCCTCGAGATATATATATATAAATATATATATATATATATATATATATATATATATATATATATATATATATATGTATGTATATATACATTACATATATATATATATATATATATATATATATATATATATATATATATATATATACATATATATATATATATATATATATATATATATATATATATATATATATATATATATATATATATATACATATATATAAATATATATATATATATATATATATATATATATATATATATATATATATATATATATTAATGACTTTCTAATGATAAAAGCGACAATTAAAAAAAAGTCCTGGACTAAAATCTAAAATACTTCCACTATTTGATCGGATGAAAAAAATCTGTAAATAGCTGGTTCTTAGAAAGGAATTTACTTTACTTCTTTCCAGTCTGGAAGATGGTAAATATCTTTCAATTGCACAAATAATGCATTCAATAACTGGTTATTTCTCACAAAATATCGCTATTTGAATCGTCATTTTAGCGAGTTTGCAGTCGAACCACTGTTTATTTTTTTTCCAGTTTTTGCAATTTCATTTCATATAAATAGCCATAAAAATAAAATTTCTGATAAAAAAAAATTGTGGAATTGAAATTACTGAAAATATTCATACTAAAAATGTGTGAGTGTGATTGCTAATCAGACGAATGAAACCTTTAATGCTAAATATGCTCCAATTATCAGTGCAAGTGTTGGAAAGAAAGGCCCTTAACATTCCGAATATACTTTTATAAAAACGAGATTTTCTTATATAATGAGGGATAAACAGATTCTTAGGCTAAAAGTAAAGAATCAGAAAGAATTCCCTCGAGAAACAAAAACTTCTGTGGAGCCGAAGGATTTACCTTTGTCCTCTTTATAAAGCAGAACAAAGATTCCTAAACGAGAGATAGTTATAAATAAACAACGTTGTAGTTAAAAACCTCATTTTTTTAATCTGATCTAGAAGTACTAGGTTGGCCAAGGCAACAGCTAACCCTTGAGATATTACCGCTAGAAAGTTATTGGGTCTTTTACTGGCCAGACAGTAGTACATTGGATCCCTCTCTCTAGTTACGGCTCACTTTTCCTGTGCCTACACATACATTGAGTAGTCTGGCCTATTCTTTCCACATTCTCCTCTGCCCTCATACACCCAACAACACTGAGATTACCAAACAATTCTTCGCTCAAGGGGTTAACTACTGCACTGTAGTTGTTCAGTGGTTACTTTCCTCTTGGTAAGGATAGATGAGACTCTTTAGCTAAGGTAAGCAGTTCTTCTAGGAGAAGGACACCCCAAAATCAAACCATTGTTCTCTAGTCTTGGGTAGTGCCATAGCCTCTGTACCATGGTCTTCCACCGTCTTTGGGTACAGTTTTCTTGCTTGAGGGTTGACTCGAGGACACTATTGTATCTTATTTCTCTCCCTCTTTTTTGTTTTTTAAGTTTTTTATAGTTTATATATGAAAGATTTATTCTAATGTTGTTAATGTTCTTAGAACATTTCAATTGTTCAAAATTGTTCTCATAGTTTATTTATTTCCTTTCCTCACTGGATTATTTTCCCTGTTGAAGCCCTAGGGCTTATAACATCCTGCTTTTTCTAACTAAAGTTGTAGCTTAGCAAGTAATAACAACAACAACAACAACAATAATAATAATAATAATAATAATAATAATAATAATAATAATAATAATAATAATAATTGGAAGAAGAAGAAGAAGAAGAAGAAGAAGAAGAAATATTCGTCAAAAATTTTATGGAAATTGGCAACACCCACCTAAATTTGTACTATGAAAATAAAAATATCATGATTTAATACTCAAAGAATATTCAATCAAAGCTAATTAAGAGTTAAATACTGTGCAATATATGCTGCATGTTTATATAAGCTTGGTAATAGATCACATACCAATGTGCATTTGATAATGCAAGTAGATATCTGTTTATTTATTTAACTGATTGTGGTTTATCTTTTTTTTTTTTTTTTTTTTTTTCGTCGACTCGATTTACCAAACTGGGTCCCTGACCCACGCTATCAACTCTCAAGTATTTTCTGCCTTAAAAAATACATAATAAATTGACCATGAGATATTGCCTTCCCAGACAGAGATAGTCTTCCTCGGAAGAAAGATATATGAACAGTTCTCGCCTTTTGATTCTATTATTCTTCATCTCTAATTCCATGTTTGATGTTATATTTGAAGGATATACTTGCAAAAATCAATTAACCTTTATCATTCATAAATAGCTAAAGGCTACATATGGACAGCATTAGTAAATATTGAAAGGACAAGATCACAGCATAGAACAATATTTCCTGTACGTGTACCTTCCGCATTGGTCTCAGGTAAGTCCTAGATCTTCGCTATATTGAATTCAGCGGTTTAATAGAAACCCTTTGTTGTCATCTTGCGTTTCACTCTGACCTATTGCTGTTCATATCAGACAGCAAAGACTTGTAGCAAGTTTCTCTAGCTGTAAGACCAATGATGAATCTGGCATGGCCTTCCAACCTAACCAAAACATAAGTTTGAAAACAATGTTGTGGCCTACCGGTAACGTCTCTGTATGGTGATCGCCATACTGAGGTCATCCCGCTCAAACTCGTTAGTTCCTTTAGTGTTTGCAACCTCACAATTCTTGTGAACTAAGGATGGGGGGTTTGGGGGAGATTATAGGTCTACCTGCTGAGTCATTAGCAGCCATTGCCTGGCCCTCCCTGGTCCTAGTTTGGGTGGAGGGGGGGCTTGGGTGCCGATTATATGTATACTGTATATGGTCCGTTTCTAGGGTACTGTCCTGCTTGCTGGGATAATGTCATTTTCCCTTGCTTCTGCCCTTCATGAGCGGCCTTTAAACCTTTAAACAGGTTAGAGAAGACGTTTGGCGAAACGAATACAGTCCCGTTTGGGTTGTCTCGCACTCGGGACATGACCATTGTTTGACATACTGATATAAAAGTAATGAAAACGAGGGTCAAATGTGAAAACGGGGTTTAGAAGTGGAGGATGTCTTGATCAATTTGTTCGTTGAAATAAATTGTTAATGTCTGTTTTTCTTTTTATATTTTCTTATATATTTCCCAGATCACTTCATGTTACTTACGTTCATTTAGCTCGTCAATAAATAAATTGTAAGGGTAGCAAATTCCCTGTATGAATCCTGTTTTTTTTTTTTTTGGAGGGGGGGTGTCAAGTGGGAATTAACTATAAATATCTTTTACACCTCGATCCATAAATATCTTTTATACTTGATCCATAAATATCTATTGCACATCGATCTATACATATCTTTTACAAATCAATCCATAAAAATCTTTTGACTTCTAATCCATAAACATGTTTTATACCTCGATTCATAAATACATTCTACGCCTAAATCCATAAATATCTTTAACACCTCAACCCAAAAATATCTTTTACACCTCCATCTCTATATTTATTCTAAATCTTGACCCCTAAATTTCTTATATACCTCGAACCATAGATATATTTTCCACCTCGATCCATAAAGACTATACAATAAGCTCCTACAAGACATCCGACAGACTGAAGACATTAAGGCTTTCAAGAGGAAACTGAAGAATTTCTTGTCTTCTAAGTTCTTCGATAGTGTGGTTTTGACAATAAACGAGAAATATGCGGTTTGAAATGCTAAATGCATTGGAATGCATACGATAAAATAACTGTGAAGGTCCCGCAGAGAGTAGGGTTCCCCTGAAGTGTAGGACAAAAAAAAAAAAAAAAAAAAAAAAAAAAAAAAAAAAAAAAAAAAAAAAAAAAAGGCAAGCAAGCAAGCAAGCAAGCAAGCGAGCAAGCAAGCAAGCAAGCGAGCAAGCAAGCAAGCAAGCGAGCAAGCAAGCGAGCAAGCAAGCAAGCAAGCGAGCAAGCAAGCAAGCAAGCAAGCAGCAGTAGCAGCAGCAGCAGCCCTTGAAGTAAATAAATATCTTTCACACCTCGATCCATAAATAAAATTTATAATTCGATTCACAAGTATCTTTTAAACCACCACCTATCAACTGAACATTTACTGGTCTTTCACAAGAACATATTTGCATTAATTATCATATACTCGTCTGACGAGATGGAATGCGTGTCATCTTATTAGTAAGGATTAATTTACCAATGAAAGACGCTTGAGTGATGAGGATGAGAAGAGAAAATGATATTAAACATTCAGTAAAGATTT
>NC_090734.1:119922832-119927832 GCF_036898095.1 Palaemon carinicauda | reverse complement strand
ATGTAGTTAATTCAATGATTTTGATTGTCTTAATCATTCCATTATTTCGTCATATGTGAGGCAAAAGTCTGACGATTTGTTCATTAGTAAGTGCATGAATTATTAATATTTTTTTCATTTATAAATATTGCTTTAATGTATTCGAAACAACAAAATTTTGTCACGCAGTCTAAATTGAAGAAAAATGTTTGAAAAAGGCGGAAAAATATAGAGGAAACTTTCATCCATTCATTTTCAACACTTTACTATTCACAAAAAAACTAACACTAAAACAAAACTGCACTTATCTCTACCTCTTCTTGTTTGTCCTTATTTAATCATTACTCTTATTTAAGTTGATTTGAAGATGATATCACGCCAATACTTATGTATTACATATCTCTTAATAGAATGGTTTGTTGACAGATCAATATATCATTGAGCACAATAGCCTAGCGATTAAGGCTAATGAGGACTAGTGATAAGTATGTTAATGGCCCTTTATTTGTTCTATTAGGAAAACGTAATGTAAAACCTTGTGTGCTTGCTTGCGTATATAAGAACAGGGCGTGTGTATGTGTGTGTATGTATATATATATATATAAATATATATATATATATATATATATATATATATGTATATATATACATATATATACATATAAATAAATGTATACAGTATCTATTCATATATATATATATATATATATATATATATACATATATATATATATATATATATATATATATATATATATATATATATATATATAAGAACATAAATACACAAACACACGCACACACACAAACACACACACACACACACACACACACACACACACATATATATATATATATATATATATATATATATATATATATATATATATATATATATATATGATAAATTTTGCACATTTAGACGTGTTTTTCATATTCAAATAAGCCATATATTGTTGATACATTAATGTCTGGATTCTCTTAACGACCTCGGGATCAGACCCCCAGGCGACAGGCGAAATTACACAATGACAATAGCTTGTGACCGGCCGGGAGTCGAACCCTGGTCCGGCAAACTTGTATAGACAGTGGGCGGTATTCATAAAGAAAAGGATATGCTTATACTTGCAAAATATGAAGGAAATCCTGCTACTTGTATTCATAAACATTTCAAGCAAAAGCTTCTACTTTTAGAGCAAAAGCATATCCTTATAATCACATAAAAGTAAATGGTTATACATAAAGAAGACACTTTACTTCATATAAAGAGCATATGCTTCGAAAAAGCTGAGTCTGGTCAGTAGCAGACTGCAGTTCGAAGAGAAAGGTTGTTCTGTCCGATTCTCAGCACGATGGCAGATTTTGTGGATGTGAGGCATGTTAAACAATACATGCCCCGTTTACCCACACTTGATCGTGATTTCAAGATGTTATTCCGTTTTGAAGAACAAAATGTACAGTGGCTTGCGGACAGATATCTTGTCCACACCTGGAATCTCGATGAAATATCAAGGTTAAGCCATAACTTGGTGATATGCATTTTACATTTACTTTTGCATGTATAAACAGTTGGGAGAATACGAAGGCTGCTGTATTTAGGGATGGATGTATGTACAAACCGTATATATGTATGTATGTATGTATGTATGTATGTGTGTGTGTGTGTGTACAGTACATGCAAATATACTGCATTCATATAATATATAAATATAGTTTATATATATATATTATATGTATATGTATGTATATATATATATATATATATATATATATATATATATATATATATTTATATATATATATGTATATATATTATATATGTATGTATATATATGTCTGTATATATATATATGTATATATATACATCGTATAAATATAGATATATACACAGAATATTCATATACTACAAAAGCTTATATACATGCATGTATATACACATATATAAACTATATATATGTTTATATATATATATATATATATATATATATATATATATATATATATATATATATATATATATATATACCGGTATATATATATATATATATATATATATATATATATATATATATATATATATATATATATATATATATATATATATATATATATATATCGATTCGTACCAGAAATAGATTGTTCTAAATCCCAAACCTGAAATAATTTAGCTGAAATCAACTATTTCAATTCGGTTTGCTTTAAACCTCAATTACCCTTCGCAATTCGTCTGGGTATCTTAAAGTTTCCTTCAAACTGCAAAGTTGAGCGTTTAGCGTCTTCAGAACTTTTCAACTCAAATCCATAAATCAAATCACGTAGTTTATTATTATTATTATTATTATTATTATTATTATTATTATTATTATTATTATTATTATTATTATTATTATTATCATTCTTATTATTGTTGTTGTTGCTGTTGTTATAAAACAAGAATGGAATTTTTCGCGAGTCCTAAAAGAATTTGGAAGAAAATCTTCTCGGATTTCCAAATGGCTTCAGAAGAAATAGCCATAGACTTAGCATGGAATTATGAATGTCTCCAGAACGGAATCTCAGAACGGTATCGGAAGAAAACCTACCCGGATTTCCAAATGGCTTGAGAAAAAATAGCCATAGACTTAGCATGAAATTCTGAATGCCTTCAGAACGGAATCTCAGAACGGTTTCGGAAGAAAACTTTCCCGAATTTCCAAAAGTCTTCAAAGGACATAGCCGTATACTTAACATGGATTTCTGAATGACTCCAGAACTGAAATTTCCAGGAGCAGTCCTGAACAACTCCTCCCCGAGCTTCAAATTACTTCTGAAGACCTGATCTTCATTTTTTCAAACATAGCCTGCAACACCTCACATGATTTGTATGTAGCTGGCGAAATCTAACCAAGGAATTGCCCGTCAATAGGAGTAAGAGGAAATGAGTTGATGACTGGGAGAAGGATTTCACTTAACTCACAGAGATCGCGTTCTGGCAGAATAGGAAGCTGCCGGTAAGAATTATGTGTTACGTCTTCGGAACACCATCAACTACAGATGGTTTTGGATGCTGCCGAAGTTGCCGATCGTTCGTTTTATATCGCCCGACCTATAGAAAGACACGGGATCTTCCGTTGGCAGCTGAGCTTTGAAGATCATAATGTATGCGCCTTGAAGGATCCTTTGCTTGGGCTTTTGCGACGATGTCTTATTAAAGGAGACTCTTGGAAAAAGTACGAGGCTTTGTATCGGTGCAAAAACGGATTGCGGGGAATGAGGATGGAAGCAGAATGGTTCAACTGAACGGTGAGTGACGTGTAGTTCTTCAACAGGATTGTCCCAAAATTCGCCATTGAAGTAAGGACATATCCAGAAGACATTGGTAAATATATCATGTTTCTCGTCATTTACTTTGGCATGATAGTGTATGCGGAGAAATCGATAGTATTCATCTCTTTACTCATTGCCCAGATAGGTAAAGAATAAATGCCTTCGATTTCCCTGAGGAATCTGACGAAGTGAATACTCGCGGCACTGAAATCTCTTTTGAAATATAGAAGGACACTGACGAAATAAGGAAAAGAGACAATGAAATCTCGAAAGAAACAGATAATCTAATGAAAGAAGATCTTGAAAACTAGAAGACAGGAGAGAACAGCGAAGAGGAGCCTCTAATGCCAGAGGTAAGATACCTAAAAATAGAGAGCCTCTAATGCTAGAAGTAAGGCACCTCAAAATATAGATCGAAGACCCTCTAATGCTAAAAGTATGGAACCTAGAAATATATGTCAAAGAACTTCTAATGCTAGAAGTGTGGGAGCTAAAGAGAGAGGTCAAAGAACTTCTAATGTTAGAGGTGTGGGAGCTATAAAGAGAGGTCAAAGAACTTCTAATGCTTGAGGTAAGGGAGCTGAAAAGAGGTCAAAGAACTTCTAATGCTAGAGGTGTGGGAGCTAAAAAGAAGTCAAAGAACTTCTAATGCTAGAGGTGTGGGAGCTAAAAAGAGGTCAAAGAACTTCTAATGCTAGAGGTGTGGGAGCTAAAAAGAGGTCAAAGAATTTCCAATGCTAGAGGTGTGGGAGCTAAAAAGAAGTCAAAGAACTTCTAATGCTAGAGGTGTGAGAGCTAAAAAGAGGTCAAAGAACTTCTAATGCTAGAGGTGTGGGAGCTAAAAAGAGGTCAAAGAACTTCTAATGCTAGAGGTGTGGGAGCTAAAAAGAAGTCAAAGAACTTCTAATGCTAGAGGTGTGGTAGCTAAAAAGAGGTCAAAGAACTTCTAACGCTAGAGGTGTGGGAGCTAAAAAGAGGTCAAAGAACTTCTAATGCTAGAGGTGTGGGAGCTAAAAAGAGGTCAAAGAACTTCTAATGCTAGAGGTGTGGGAGCTAAAAAGAGGTCAAAGAACCTCTAATGCTAGAGGTGTGGGAGCTAAAAAGAGGTCAAAGAACTTCTAGTGCAAGGGGTGTGGGAGCCAAAAGGAGGTCAAAGATCTCCTAATGCAAAGGGTGTGGGAGCTAAAAAGAGGTCAAAGAACTTCTAATGCAAGGGGTGTGGGAGCTAAAAAGAGGTCAAAGAACTTCTAATGCAAGGGGTGAGGGAGCTTCTAATGCTTGAGGTAAGGGAGCTACAAAGAGGTAAAAAAACTTCTAATGCTAGAGGTGTGGGAGCTTTTAGAGGTCAAAGAACTTCTAATGCTAGAGGTGTGGGAGCTAAAAAGAGGTCAAAGAACTTATAATGCAAGAGGTGTGGGAGCTAAAAAGAGGTCAAAGAACTTCTAATGCTAGAGGTGTGGGAGCTAAAAAGAAGTCAAAGAACTTCTAAAGCTAGAGGTGTGGGAGCTAAAAAGAGGTCAAAGAACTTCTAATGCTAGAGGTGTGGGAGCTAAAAAGAAGTCAAAGATCTTCTAATGCTAGAGGTGTGGGAGCTAAAAAGAGGTCAAAGAACTTCTAATGCTCGAGGTGTGGGAGCTAAAAAGAGGTCAAAGATCTTCTAATGCAAGGGGTGTGGGAGCTAAAGAGAGGTCAAAGAACTTCTAATGCAAGGGGTG
>NC_090734.1:119912832-119917832 GCF_036898095.1 Palaemon carinicauda | reverse complement strand
ACTAGCCAAGTAGGAACCCTAGTTGGATAAACATTTTGTTAATCCAGAGGGATCCAACAATTGCCTTAGTTCATGAGCATTTCCATTTGCGAGCTTGCTCCCAGAACATAAACTGAAGTACTACTGTCTATGTATATATATACATATATATATATATATATATATATATATATATATATATATATATATATATATATATATATATATATATATATATATATATATATATATATATATATACATTAAAATACACAATTTTCCGTGTATTTATGATAAATAAAATAACCCACAATGTATGAAAAATAGAAGTTTATTTAGCTTTCGAGGGGACCATCTCCCTTCCTATTCTGAAGAGGAAGGGAGATGGTCCCTTCGAAAGCTAAATAAACTTCTATTTTTCATACATTGTGGGTTATTTTATTTATATATATATATATATATATATATATATATATATATATATATTATATATATATATACATATATATATATATATATATATATATATATATATATATATATATATATGCCATAAGGTATTTGAAATACGGAATCTTAAAAGTGATTGTTTCTTAGAAACGCCATATGATCCAAAGCAAGGACCGGAGGGTTCCTTCAGCTCAAAATGGAGAAAAGAAGAAAGAACAGAGATAAGGCAAAAGATTAAAAGATGGGTGCTGCAAAAACTCTTCAGTTTGGGTCCACTGAAGGCACTTACCCCCTACTGGGAGTATTGGTTCTAAAATCTAGGACCAGAAAAGACGGTGAAATCCCTTAATCCGCTTTAGGATAACTGACCATTCATCGCGTTTCTTAAGTATACTTGAATCTCTTTGACGTAAAGAGGTTATCTGTACAATAACACCCACTCGTAACGCATCCTCTCCTTGGGGTTTTCGTTGAGAAAACATCCACTTCACCGCCATTGACAGTTCTGGCGAACGTATCGAAAACGAAAAACGGATTAAGTGAATCAATGTAGGACGAGAGAGAGAGAGAGAGAGAGAGAGAGAGAGAGAGAGAGAGAGAGAGAGAGAGATGACTCTACTTCAGGTAAATAGCTGAAAGTGCTCTAAGAAACGACCCCTATAATGCACGTATATTTCTACTTACTAAACATCGTCTATAAAACGCATTCACTTTATTGAGATGGGAAGCTTATTACAATTAACTATTAAAATGATTCATGTTTGATTCTCTTCCTTTGGCATAACTAAATTTATATAAGAAAAAGGATTACACACACACACATACACACACACACACACACACACACACATATATATATATATATATATATATATATATATATATATATATATATATATATATTTATATGTGTGTGTGTGTGTATGTATGTATGTATATAGCCAATGAATCCTCTATGGATTTAGTCATGGATAGAGAAGATGAAAGAAGGGCCCCCGGTCAAGATAGAGACGACTGGCGAAATCTAACCGGGGCCTTTTGCGTCAATAGGCGTAGGAGGAGATGATGATGATGGTGATATATGTATATATGTATATATATATATATATATATATATATATATATATATATATATATATATATATATATATATATATATATATATATAATTATACATATGGTAGGTCATTGAGAATTATAATTATTATCATTGTTATTATTATTATTATTATTATTATTATTATTATTATTATTATTATTATTATTATAAAACGAAAGCAGGAAAGCAGATAGAGCTGACAAAACTGTGAACTCAGGGAGTGACTATGGTGTAAGAATTGCTCATTGAATTATCAATCAAATCTCTACTGGGAGAAAGAAGAAGCATATAGCCATCAAAAAGAGAGATGGCTCTGTTATAACAGAAGATGAAGAAAGGCAACGTTGGATAGAACACTTTAGTGAGGTCATGAACAGGATATGAAGGGAATAATTTGACTGGTATACCTGAAGCTGAGGATGACCTTGGTGTGCCCGTGAATGAATTCAGTGTGTTTGAAGTCGAAGCTATTCTTAAAAAACTCTCAAGAGATGGAAAGCCCCTGGATACGACGGAATAACTACTAAGATTATATTGGCCAAAAATGAAGTGACTCCCAGAATACTTACAAGAATATTTTGTAGAATGTGGCGTGAAGAGAAAAAAAACTTGATGAATGGGAGCTAGGAGTGTTGGTGAAAAAAAAGAAAAAAAAAAGGAAAAAAAGGAGATTTGGCTGATTGCAATAATTAAAGAGGCATCACACTTACGTACGTCCGTTGTCATGAAAATATATAGTATGCTCATAGAGAAAGATTGATGAAAAGCTGGGAGGTGAACATGCAGGATTTAGAAAAGGTAGAAGTTGTACTGATTAAATTTTCATTCCAAGACATGTGGTACAGCAATGTGTAGAATATAGAAAACAACATTTGACGGCATTTGTGGACTATGAAAAAGCATTTGATAGTGTGCACCGGCCAAGTTTGTGGAGTTCCTCTCAAATATGTAAACTTGATTAAGTCTGTTCATGAGCATAGCAAGTGCAAACGATAATGTTAGTGGAGTCCTATGAAATGAATTTGCAGAGAAAAGTGGAGTACTCCAAGGGAATGTAGTCACATACGTTGTTTATCCTGCTCATTTATTTTTTAATGCATAGAACAGATGGGGATGGTGGAGAAGGATTGGACTGGATTGGTAACAGGAAATTAGCTGACCTAGAGCATACTGATGACCCTGTCCTTATTAGCAGAACACCACAGAACTTGCAAAGATTGCTAACCAGAATGCATGAAATATAACAGGAAGTTGGACTCAAGATAAATGGAAGAAAGACAGAGATGATGAGAACAAAATATGCAATGGAAGATGAAATATCATTGGAAGGAGAAAGGATTAATGAGGTAGAATCATTTAAATACTATGATCTCTAATACAGGATCTTTTAGAATTGGAGTTTAATGAAAGATTGAAAAAAGCAAATCAGACAATGGCTAGGCTAAGTAAAATTTGGAAATCAAATCACCTGAAATTACATATAAAAATCGGGCTATATATCAGTTTAGTAAGATCGGTATTACTGTATGGACATGAGTCACGGTATAACAATGAAACAATATCCAACAGACTTATTAGATTTGGAAAAAAAACCTTAGAAGAATATTAGGAGTTAAATGGCAGGACAGGATAAGAAATGAAACAATAAGAGAGTGTACTCGAGTGCCATATGTGGATGGTTTGGGCATGCTCTTCATACTCCCCAAGAGAGATTAGTTCACCAAACTTTCAATTGAGCTCCACAAGGCACTAGAAGATTTAGAAGACCCAGGTCTACATGGCTGAGGACTATGAAGCGTGAAGTAAATGATGAATGGAGAAGTATTGATTTAAAAGCTCAAGATAGAGACAACTGGTGAAATCTAACCGAGGCCATTTGCGTCAATAGGCGTAGGAGGAGATGATGATGATGAGGATGATATTAATTATTATCATTATCATTATCATTGTTATTACTAGCTAAGCTACAACCCTAGTTGGAAAAGCATGTTGCTATATGCCCAAGGGCTCCACCAAGGAAAATAGCCCTGTGAGCAAAGGAAATAAATAAACTACAAGAGAAGTAAAAAGCATCCTGACATGACTCAAACAACGTGTCTTGTGGACGAATCTCACTCCTATACAGCAAATTTTGTGCCTTAGAATGAATAAGATTAATTTATGAATAATATTTTTTTTTTACCTTTTTTTAGTGTTATATAACAAGTCTGTGTGTAAGCTACGAAATGTTAATCAAATAAAGAAAAAAATTATTTATTTATTTAAAACTCCCAAATTTTAGACAGAAATTTGTAATCGCTAATCTAAAAAAACCAAAAAGGAAATTTCTAACTTTTTTGCTATTGTTTGAATAAAAAAAAAAAAATACTGCATACTTACGTATATGTGTGAACACAAAGACAATAGAAAAAAAAAATTATTTTCACCACCAAGGGTTTCTTTCAAATACTTAATGCTCACTATATCCTAAATTTGAAGCTTTTGTATATTTAACAATCAAATGTTTATCATAAATCATCATCTCCTTCTACGAATATTGACGCAAAGGGCCTCGGTTAGATTTCGCCAATCATCTCTATCTTGAGCTTTTTATTCAATACTTCTCCATTCATCATCTCCTACTTCGCGCTTCATAGTCCTCAGCCATGTAGGCCTGGGTCTTCCACCTCTTCTAGTCCTTTATGGAGCCCAGCTGAACGTTTGATGAGCTAATCTCTCTTGGGGAGTGCGAAGAGCATGCCCAAACCATCTCCATCTACCCCTCATCATGCTCTCATCCACATATGGCACACGAATAATTTCTCTTATAATTTAAAAACCTCAAAATAACGTGTTATTATTCTCACGTAAAAACATGACACTTGAAATACAATAATATTGTGAAGGAGTGCACGATAGTTTCTAGCGTGACCAGTTTAAAAGATGAATGAGTCGTAGCATCTCATTATCCTTGACGTATATGCATAATTTTATCATATGGCATCATGCCCATCGCCAGGATTTACTTTACCATGTTATGAAGAACATACTGGGCGTGACAGTTTGACTTGAAGGTGAGAAAATGATTGCATAAGGTTTCAATGGTAGGACGTTTTTATGGCGACACTTTTCTTATGGAATAACAGAACACTAGACAATGTCAAAAAGAAACTAGAGAGAGAGAGAGGAGAGAGAGAGAGGAGAGAGAGAGAGAGAGAGAGAGAGAGAGAGAGAGAGGAGAGAGAGAGAGAGAGAGAGAGAGAGAGAGTAATAATAATAATAATAATAATAATAATAATAATAATAATAATAATAATAATAATAATAATAATACTTTATTTCCAAATAAATACATTGGGTATTATACATCACTTATAAAGCAACATATAAAATAGTGATTACTGATATTGTGATTACAATAAAATTTAACATTTACATGAGAGATGCTTCCATATAAATCTTTTGCCTACCAACTAAAATACATTTGGTCCAT
>NC_090734.1:119905332-119907832 GCF_036898095.1 Palaemon carinicauda | reverse complement strand
CAAAGTTATCTGTTATTTTGCGCAAGTTAGCAAGAAGAGGAGCTTTTAGCACTAGTTGGAGAATTGGTAATGTTTACTCCTTTATGTAAATGTGTTTGTGGTAGCTCAAGTCCCACTGATTACCGCCCAATTTCCATAACTCCCATATTATCTAAAGTTTTTGAACGTCTTCTGGCAAAACGTCTTAATAGGTTTGCTGAAGGTAATCATCTACTCCCTAGTTTGCAATTTGGTTTCGTAAAGGCCTTGGAGCATGTGATGCCCTTCTTACAATCTCCAATGCTGTACAGAAATCCCTTGATTGTTCTCAGGAAGTTCGTATGATTGGCCTTGATTTAGTGCTGCCTTTGACCGTGTTAATCATGAGGCCCTTGTTTTCAAACTGAAACAGTTGGGAGTGGGTGGGTCGTTTCTTAGCATTATTATTGATTTTTTAAGTAATAAATCTCAAAGAGTTGTTGTTGATGGGCACCATAGTGATTATAGGAATGTGATATCCGGTGTTCCACAGGGTAGTGTTCTTGGCCCATTACTTTTCATACTATATACACATGACATGTGGTTTGGCCTAGAAAACAAGCTTGTTGCATATGCAGATGATGCTACTCTCTTTGCATCAATTCCATCCCCTGAATGTAGATCTAGGGTTGGTGAATCCCTTAATAGAGATTTAGCTAGAATTAGTGCATGGTGCAAATTATGGGGTATTAAGTTGAATCCTAACAAAACTCAAAGTATGATTGTAAGTAGGTCAAGGACGGTGGCTCCTCAACATCCGGATCTCAGTATTGATAATGTTTCTTTAAATATGTATGACTCTTTCAAAATTTTAGGTGTGATTCTCGACAGTAAATTTACTTTTGAGAAACATATAAGGTCTGTGTCTTCTTCAATTGCACAAAAAATAGGCTTATTGAGAAAGTCTTTCAAGATTTTCGGTGATCAATCTATTCTGAAGAAGTGTTTTAATTCTTTCATTCTACCTTGTTTTGAGTATTGTTCTCCTGTCTGGTCTTCAGCTGCTGATTCTCACCTTAATTTGTTGGACAGAAACTTACGGTCTATTAAATTTCTTATTCCTGATCTAGATATTAATCTTTGGCACCGTCGTTCAATTAGTTCATTATGCATGTTGCATAAGATTTTTCATAACTCTGACCATCCTTTACATTCAGATCTCCCTGGACAATTCTACCCTGTTCGTAATACTAGGCAGGCAGTTAATTCTAATAGCCAGGCCTTCTCCATCACGAGGCTCAATACTACGCAGTACTCTAGAAGTTTTATTCCAGCTGTTACCAAGTTGTGGAATGATCTTCCTAATCGGGTGGTTGAATCAGTAGAACTTCAAAAGTTCAAAGTTGGAGCAAATGCTTTTTTTGTTGACCAGGCGGACTTGAGACTTTTATAGTTTATTTATGACATTTGTTTTTGATGTTGTTAATAGTTTATATATGACATGTCTGTTTTGACGTTGTTTCTGTTTTTAGAATGATTTATTGTTAATTTGTTCTCTTCATTTATTTATTTCCTTATTTCCTTTCCTCACTGGGCTATTTTTTCCCTGTTGGAGCCCCTGGGCTTATAGCATCTTGCTTTTCCAACTAGGGTTGTAGCTTGGATAGTAATAATAATAATAATAATAATAATAATAATATATTTGTATATATACATATACATATACGTATATATATAAATATAGACATATATATGTTTGTATATATTCATTTGTGTTATCAAAACAAATAAAATTATGTTCCATTGATTGAGCCAAATAACAGGTTATGTCATGAGCTGAAAAAAATGCACTTACATTACAGCTAGGTGGTCAACAATTATTCATGATTACAAAAATAATCCTTTACCTAAACTTTTCCTATTAGTTATTATTCATAAGCATTTATAGTCATAAGTCATCTTTATATCCACCTCTATCTATCGCGCCTGCCCAAACCAGGACTGACCATTACCCGTGTGACGTCAGAACAATTTGCAAAGTATTGATTCGCCAATGGTCTCTTTTTTGCGTTGCGGAAGCCACACCCACAATACAGAGGAAATTAAAGATGGCCGCGGGATGATGAGCGACAATCTGTGTCTCTCCTCATTTGCGAAAGTGGGTTGGCGAATTATTACGCGCACCTACGCAAGAGTTCAAAAAGCAACAGTGTCGAATAAAGAAAGGACGGCCCACAACAGGTATATACATATACCCACATACTGTATTATGTATACATGCATATATATATATATATATATATATACTATATATATATATATATATATTATATATATATATATATAAGATGATATGTGTATTTGAATATGGAATATATATATGCAAATATGCAAACACGTATATGAAGAAATACATATCTATTTATCTATTCATATATATATATATATATATATATATATATATATATATATATATATATATGTGTGTGTGTGTATATAATGTACGTATGTATACATACCCACAAAATATGTGTTTACATAG
>NC_090734.1:119890332-119897832 GCF_036898095.1 Palaemon carinicauda | reverse complement strand
GCTCAAGACCTTACACTTGGTTCCCCATCAAGAGTGTAGCGTTTGTTTTCATTTTTATTATGGGCGTTTTAGTGTCAATGGGGGTCAAGCGGGGCCACCTACTGAGAGAGAGAGAGAGAGAGAGAGAGAGAGAGAGAGAGAGAGAGAGAGAGAGAGAGAGATCGTGAAGTTGGTTATAAAGTTTAAAGGCGACTTGGATTATGAGCCACTTTTCGTTGGCATTCTGACAAGTCGGAAAGTATTTGATATTGGATTCTTATATCTATCGGACATATTGAGTCTGTCCTTTCAGATTTTCACCTCAAAATAACGTGGTAAGGACTCTTAATAAATGTAAATGCATATACAGCGTGTAAGAAATCATAAGTAGATATTTTGGCAAATAAATCTCTTGCTAGAGGGTTCACTCGGGCACACTATTCTCTCTTGTTTCTCTTCCTCTTGTTATTTTGAAGTTTTTATAGTTTATATATGAAAGATTTATTTTAATGTTATTGTTCTTAAACTTCTCCGGTAGTTTATTTCCTTATTTACTTTCACCACAAAATCACCCTCTCTCTCTCTCTCTCTCTCTCTCTCTCTCTCTCTCTCTCTCTCTCTCTCTCTCTCTCTCTCTCTCTCTCTCTCTCTCTCTCCTCTCTCTCTATATATATATATATATAATATATATATATATATATATATATATATATATATATATATATATATATATATATATATTATATATATATACACATATATATACAGTATATATATATATATATATATATATATATATATATATATATATATATATATGTATATATATATATATATATATATATATATATATATATATATATATATATATATATATATATATATATATATATATATATATATATATATATATAAAGTGCAGATCTTGCCATGAAATGTCCATGTTGTTGACCAACAAAATCTCTCTCTCTCTCTCTCTCTCTCTCTCTCTCTCTCTCTCTCTCTCTCTCTCTCTCTCTCTCTCGGCAAATCAATAAAATCAGACGACCTCATATCAACAACACAAGTGTATGCGTTCGTTTCCGGGATTGTTCATTACATGTGTCCTGTAGTTGATTGTCCAACATTATTCGAGACTTTCATATAAAAATCACTAAGACTTATTTAACACTACAAACTCTATAATCTTAAGAATCATAATTATGTAAAATAAGTAAATCTTTAAATCATCATTACCATGAAAAAAAAAATGTATTGAGCTATTACTCCTCTTCGAAAAGAGGATGGCAAAATTGTCAAGACAAGGCGCTGATGATGATAATGATGATGATGATAGATAGATAGTCGTAGTTGATGGAGAGTGATGATAGCTACAGTACGGAAGAAGGGGTCGAGGAAGTAGATGGTAAGGCAGTAATTACCTGATCGTAATTGCTAAGATCCCTCGCAAGAGACGCGACAGGCCCGGCAATTACCGCAATGCCTTTGGGAGAGACCCGCTGGGGTACCGCGGACGGGCAGCAATAACAACAGGCCCTTACACCCTTATTAAGGAATTGGACTCCTTCCAAAGACATATGAAATTGATAGATTTTTCAGCTTTCCTTCTCAGTTGAGGTTTTCACCTCCGGACCAAAAGAGAAAATCGAAGGAACATACATACAATTAGTTACCTTCACGTGAGAAGTTTCTCTTATTTTTTGTATTCTAGATAATATTTTTTTCTAATTGAATCTACGCATTTAAAGGTTTAAGGCTGTTCATGAATGCCAGAGGCAAGGGACAGTGACATTACCGTAGCTACCAAGACAATGCCCGACTCGGACCATATATACTTATGATCTGCGCCCAAGCCCCTCTCCACCCTAGCTATGACCAGGGAGGGCCAGGCAATGGCAGGTAGACGTATAGGTGCCTCCAAACCCCACATCCTTAGCTCACAAGGATGGTGAGGTTGCAGATACTAAAGGAACTAACAAGTTTGAGGGGGAGACTTATGCCAGTCTGGCAATCACCAGGCAAGGACGTTATAAACAGGCTGCCACAACCCAAAAGATCGGAACAGGGGCGTAGTAGGCCATTCAGCGTCCCTGTGCAGTACGAAGGAAAAGAAGCTGGACAACAAAAGAAGAAACGAACTGGAACAGAGGTATAGTAGAAGGCTAAAAAGTGAGTGCAGCTAGGGAACGAAACACGCTGTAAACACCTTCAAGTAATGCCTACAGTGTACCTCTGGGGGTGCACTGATGGCACTGCCTCCCTTCGTTGTAAAATTCATGAATTATTATTTTACAACGTCTTCAATGGTAAGTTTTCCCGGCCATTTTCCATAAGACATAAAGGTTTCTTATGTCTTCCTTCCTCTTTTATATCTCTAATTCTAACTATTTTCGTAGTTTGCCTTATCCCTAAATTTTAACTTTTTTTCTTAGTTTACACTTTTCTCTAAATTCTAACTTTTTTCGTAGTTTCCACTTTTCTCTAAATTCTATTTCTTTCGTAGTTTCCCCTTTTCCCTAAATTTTAACTTTTTTCTTAGTTTCCACTTTTTTCTAAATTCTAACTTTTTACGTAGTTTCTGCTTTTCTCTAAATTCTAACAATTTTCGTAGTTTCAACTTTTCTCTAAATTCTATTTTTTCGTAGTTTCAACTTTTCTCAAAATTCTAACTTTTTTCGTAGCTTCAACTTTTCTCTAAATTATATTTTTTTTTTCGTAGTTTCCCCTTTTCCCTAAATTTTAACTTTTTTCTGTTTCCACTTTTTTCTAAATTCTAACTTTTTCCGTAGTTTCTGCTTTTCTTTAAATTGTAACTTTTTTCGTAGTTTCAACTTTTCTCTAAATTCTATTTTTTTTTAATTTTCACTTTTCTCTAAATTCTGGCCTTTTCTGTAGTTTGCACTTTTTCGAAATTCTAACTTTTTCGTAGTTTCAACTTTACGCTAAATTCTAACTTTTTCCGTAGTTACACTATTCTCTAAATTCTAAAAAAAAAAAAAAAATCGAATTTCCACTTTTCTCAAAAATTTTAACTTTTTTCGTAGTTTCCACTTTACTCTAAATTCTAACCTTTTTCGTAGCTTCAACTTTTCTATAAATTCTAACTTATTTTCGTAATTTCCACTTTTCTCAAAATTCTAACATTTTTCGTAGTTTCAACTTTTCTCTAAATTCTAACTTTTTCATCAAATCTCAAATAAGACAAGAGCGAATTCTACACAACTATTTCATTCTGTTTTTGATTCCCATTCAAGGACCCAGTGAGGCACAGCAGATCCCCAAGTAAACAAGCAGTGACATCCATCCAAACACTTCGCATCATAAATGTCAAAACAAAAATGCACTCGAGATTCTAAACATATTTGCTCTCATTTGCGAATTCGAACACATCATAAATGCAGAGGAGGGTTGGCGACTGCAATTTTACTCCCTCCCAAGTGCATATATGCAAGATCTATTTTAATGTTGTTGCTATTCTTAAAATGTTTATTTCTTATTGTTTATTATTCTCTTGTAGTTTTTTTTTAATTTCCTTGTTTCCTTTCCTCACTGGGCTATTTGGCCCTCTAAGGACAAATAGTTGTTGCTTAGCTAATAACAACAATAATAATAATAATAATAATAATAATAATAATAATAATAATGCATCCTTTCTGAGTGGGGATACCTTAACGTGGTGAGAGGGTTTGCGTATCGCCATGATCAGCAAATCTGTACTAGTCAGGGACTCCCGTACTAGGTTGGTTTGTTGTGCGATCAGACTAAAGTCTCTCACCATCACCAATCCGCAGTGGCCAGCGTGGTGATGTTAACTGGCCGAATCCCAGACATAGATAAGGATATGTCTATGCATTTTGCTCTGCAGTGGACTATAAACAGCTGCATTTGTTGCCGTTTACATCCATATTGCTCTCAATAATAAATGTTCAATGAATTTACTATCATAAATATTTGTGCTCTCTATATAACAACCTCCCCCATGGGTGTGTTTATAAATTAGACTTTCGTGCCATTTGTGTAATCAAATTTTCGTATATTCAAAAAGACTATAGTCCATTTCTTTTATCGAGGCAGATTTGCACCGACTCGCAGCGGTGCCCTTTTAGCTCGGAAAAGTTTCCTGATCGCTGATTGGTTAGAATTATCTCGTCCAACCAATCAGCGATCAGGAAACTTTTCCGAGCTAAAAGGGCACCGCTGCGAGTCGGTGCAAATCTGCCTCGATAAAAGAAATTAACTATAATTAATATAAAGTTGATCTCATTTTGGCAATCCTAACAATATACTTCCCATTTCAGACGTCGTTTGGCTTAGTTCACCAAACACGCACAAGCATAACACTGACCAAGCAACGTTTCGATCAACCCTGTTACCACCATTTTCAGTTATAGGATTATAGGGTTACAGTGACCTACTGGAAACATTCCTGCCTGGTGATCTGTCGGACTGGGGTTCGAATCCGCTCAAGCTTAATAGTTTCTTGCTGTTTGCATCCTCACCATCCTTGTGAGCTAAAGATGGAAGGTTTTGGGGATGTTATAAGTCTACCTGCTAAGTCATCATCGGCCATTGTCTTGTCCTCCCTGGTCCTAGCTTGGGTGGAGAGGGGGCTTCGGCGCAGATTATATGTAGATAAGGTCAATCTCTAAGGCATCGTCCTGATACGCCACTGTCACTGTCCCTTACCTCTGCCATTCATGAGCGACCCTTAAACCTTTAAATAAGTACCAAGAGTGATAGATATCGCTATTAAAGGAAACATTCCACTTTCGGCTATAGTAATAATCTTATTAACAATTTCGTAAACAAATGTTTATGAAAAGTGGGCCATAAGTAAGGAAGGTCCCATTTCACCCGAGTGCAGCTGGGAAAGTCTCATAGTTGCATTACGAACTAATGAATAAAAGGGAATGGACAGCAATAGGCGAAGAAAGAGTGGGAACACATGCAGAGTAAAAGGGTAATAAGCGGGTGAAGCTTTTAACCTAAGGGTTGTGGTAGCCTATGTGGTAACGTTCTGACTGGTGAATGTTAGACTGGGGTTCGAGTCCCGCTCAAACTCGTTAGTTTCTTTGGTCGCTGCAATCTCACCATCCTTTTAAGCTGAGGATGGGGGGCTGGGGGAGCTTATAGGTCTATCTGCTGAGTTATCAACAGCCACTATCTGGCCCTCCTTGGTCCTAGCTTCGGTGGAATGGGGGCTAGGGCACTGATCATATGTATATATATGGTCAGTCTCTAGGGCATTGTCCTGCTTGATAGATCAATGTCCCTCTCCTCGGCCTCTGCCATTCATGGGCATGGGCATTTAAACCTATAAAGTACATTATAAGGGCCCTTGAATGATGCTTACAGAGTACCGCGTGAGGTGCACTGCAGCACTGAAGGCATTACCCCCCAGAGGGAGCTTCTATTAAGAATTCCATGATTCCCTCACACATGAGTCTATTAACACTACCTTTATTTTCATTAGATACCGGTGTCTCATAATATTCAAGCTGATCTCTGTTTACAAATCTACATAAAAAAAAGGGAATTGGACTATGTTAAATTGCTTTTCTATAGGATTGCGTACTAGAATACTTGGAGCTTATAATAAATTTTGCAAATTTTCTGATTCATTACTTTTATTTTTGGATAATTACAATATATAACGATCCTTTCACCCAGCTCTATAGGAATCAAGTTTGACTCATTAGGCTGATAAATCTCCATCCCTTTAATAATATACCGATACTAGCATCTCATGCACTGAGAAATGTACTTTGGACATGAATCTATCGAGAACATTCTAGAGAGTTGCGTCCTGATGATGAGATATGAGTCCCATTAAAAGCGCAATTTCCAAAGCCATTATGATCATTCGAAGGCATTATAGAATAATCACAGGAATAAGGTTGTGTTTGCTGACACGGGAGTGCCTGCCTGCTTGCCTTGCCCGTAGTAAACGCACCTGTTGACGCATATGTAAGCCAAGAACCTCAAGCAATTCATGTTTCATTTTGTCTGAAACTATCTTTGTAGCAAACTAATGATAGTTCTTCAGAATTTAAAATTGTTATAGGAGTATATAACCTCCCTATATACATTATAAAGTATGTAAAGAATGCTCACTATTGTTTATGTACCGTTAGAATCAAAAGAACACCGACACTCGGGGGAAATCTTTCGTCAGATGTCTCTAGTGTTCCCATGACAAAACAGACAAGGTGTTGCTCTTCTTACTACTGCTATGAAATGGGCGGAGCCTTCTCCAACCTTAGCGAACCAAAGACAGTAAAGGGCTGTCTTTGTTAGCAAAAGCATACAAAAGTTACAAATCGAGTTGCCATATTTCAATTTGACGTCTCAACAATCCACTGCAAATACAAAACACACCCACACATTACACACACACACACACACACACACACACACACATATATATATATATATATATATATATATATATATATATATATATATATATATATATATATACACACACACACACATATATATATATATATATATATATATATATATATATATATATACACACACACATATATATATATATATATATATATATATATATATATATATATATGTATGTATATATACACACATATACAATTACTATTTTTTCGTAGGATGGGCCAAATGGACACTGCTGGGATGGAACGGGGGTGGGGGGGGGGGAAGAGTCTCTTCTCCACAACCTCTTGCCCCAGCCAGTCACTGAGGATATAAGGAAGTCAATTCTGATTTAAGGGGTGTGGAGAGAAGTTGAATGAGTATTCTTTATACAACCTGTAAGATAGTGTATTATTCCCTAAATATTATTTGATAACTGTTAGTGTTCTAGCAAATATTTTTAACCGTATTCATTATTGGTTGATTTGTAAAAGATAGCAGCAGTAGAATAAAGTAGTTGTTGTTTTTGTTGTTGTTGTTGTTGGAAGTTTGATAAGTAACGAAATTCAAGTATCACCATTGCATAATAGATAATCAGTGATGGATACAATATATACTGATGACTTCATAACAACTTGAATACAATACGAATTTATTACTTCGTATCGAAAATAAGTGGAAGTAAATGAGGGCGCTATTATATTCTGGCAAAGGCTATCAGAAATTTGTTTTATTGACAAATCATATAAAAAATACAAGCTTTTTAGTCTCAGAACGAAGTAATTTTCCGAAATTTTGTCATGAAACTATGATATACCTATTTTCCAAAAATGGATTCTCCTATAAATTGTCGGAAAAATACATTTGCAGGTGGCATAAGCGCAAAATTATTCCCCACACTAATGCCGTGACTGCAAGTTATCAATGATTATATAATTGCTGGTAGCTTTACCTGGAGAAATTACATTGCCTGGAGATCAAACTGACATCGTATTAATTTCATGCACAACGTTCTCTCAGTCTCGATTCAAATATGCTTAACTCTGTATGATAAAGTCCCTATTTACAGTGATCAAGTGCCCGAATTAGCACAGCTATGTGGTGTTGGATGTGGGCTCTGGACCA